>NC_133030.1:36277500-36527500 GCF_048771995.1 Taeniopygia guttata
CATACCACATTTTATTGTTATAGTATATTGAAATAAATTTGGGTTAAGAATCAAGAGTTCATTTTGAATACAGTATACAGTTAGTAGGTCATCATATCCTAAAAATCAAAATTCTGACCCTGAGCTTCCCCAAGGTATGGATGTCTTTGTTGCACAAGCTGCTCTGTAAACGTGTATGACCACCAGATCAACTTTGATTGCCAGCTTGTTGAGTAGCCCTGATATTTCTGCAAATAGGTGAAATGACACTGCACATCTGCATGTAACATTTTAGAATCTAGAAATAAGATAACGGAAAACGGTTTTAAAAATTATATAGAAGCATGAAATACAATTTTCCACATTTCACAGTTTAGTATTTTCACTAAAATCTGTAGCAGGGATAGATTTAATTTCATTGTTATTTTGTTTAAATATCTTGAATATTATGCATAAAGTAAAATACTACTACTACTAAAACCCAGACTGTTTAAAATAACAACAAAAACAAAACTAAAATTTAACTTGGCATTATATATATGTGTGTATCTTTAATCAAAATAAACTATGTGTAAAGAATAGCTGTGCATTAGAACCCTATTCATATAAAATGAACTAAATTTTAATAAATGAATTAATTTTTTAAAAATACATTATGAATTTGTATTTAAATAGGCAGTATAGCTTTATGTTTTCAATAAAAATAAAAGTGGAATAAAACATCCAGCACTGATAAATGAAACAACATACAAGGACACTGAACTGTGGAAAAGATGTCGGGTATTTACTGTAATGCTGGTCAGAATGCAAATTGCTATCAGACCATGTGTGATATAGTCCCAGTCACTGAGATTCCTGTGAAACCATGTTTAGAATTTTATTTCTTCTGGAAAATAACTTCAGAGAAAAAGACATGTTATTCATTTTCTACATCCTAAGAATGTTTACGGGACAGAGGAGGGGGTGACGTATAGTGGGAAGGCATTATACCTGATGGTTCTTATATACCAGATGTAAGAAAGCCTGCCATAAGATCTAATTATCAAGAATTGCTTTTTCTGCCCCAAAGCAATCATTTTGATGACAGCCTTCTATGCACTGTAAAACAAAATGGGGAGCCTGTGCTCTATAAACTGGCTCAGCGCTTCCTTTTACTTCCTCTGATATCAGTCTCCCCACCTCATTTATTTTCCACACATTAATGGTAGCAGTCACCTTGAGCTGTTGATGCAGAGTAATTTTCACAGAAACCTTGATCAGAAACCATAAATCAGCCTGATGTGCTTTTATGGTCTAATAACATTCTGCCTGCTCCTACAGGCCCTTATGTAAAACTGCATTGCGGAGAATTCCTTGGACTGTTTTTTTCACATGCACTCCTGTATCTGAAAGACATACAATACCTACAACATAATGAGCTTAATATACTTTGTTTAAAGCTGCAGTCACGAAAGCATTCAGGTCTGTAAACATGAAAATATTCAAATAACAAAACCGAATTTTTCTCTGTAGATATTTCTGTGTTTAGCTGTTCCTTCCTACACTTGGTTAGAAAAACTAAATAATCTTCCCCTTCTCTCCCAGATGCAGTGCATCAACAGGCAGAGCACACTGAAGCTGAATTCTTTGTCTAGATTAGAAAATGCTAACCTGCATAGCTGTATCAGCAAATCCACACAGCGTGGGAGACTTCTGAAGGTGAATCTTGTCTGTAAGATTCCATTCTCATTTGTAGATAAGATAAAGATTTTAAATGAAGAACTTAGAAGAGAGGTATTGATTTCAATGTTAAAATCATAATTTTCTTCCCATGAAAAGGAGAATTGTTACTTATCTTTAACAATGCTTTCCCGTATGACATAAACATCCTATGTAAACCATAGGGGATTTGCCACATACCCTATAGTTATGGGGGTTTTTTTCAGCACCTGGTTTGAGATGGTATAACCTGTTTTAAAGAAATCCTTAGCATTCCTGATATTTCAAGCTGGATTTTCAACATTTCTTCATCTCTCTCTTTCTGTACGTACATCTGTTCCTACCTTTAAGGGAGAATAATTTCTCTCCCTGTCCTTGCAAAGATGATCACACATACACGCGCACACACATTAAAATGCTAATTACATCTCAGTAACACAAGTTTGAATATGCAATAAACACAAAATCTCTGGCATGCACAGTTTAAGCTACATATGCATAATTTTTTACTAAGTGGATTGTTCACAATTTTTGCTTTTGTATCACAAATGTTTTTTAACAGTTTTTTTTTTCCCTATTACAGATAATAGTGTAGTTTTTCGCTTTTATGACTAACTTTTTACAGCTTTTATGATGCCCCCCTGGCCAGAAGCACACACAGCTGATAGCAGCAATCAGTGCACCAACAAATAACCATGATTCACAGCATCTTTCATGTTAGGGCTTACAGATAATCCCCAGCACTTAGAAAATGCTTGTAAAAGGCAACTTCATTATTTCAGGACCAGGTGTATTAGAATCTGAAGAGAAAACAGGGCATGAGAGGAGTAACTGCTCATCTTTCTCTGGTACCTCTCAAGGTATGAACATAAGTGAAATTGGTTTTTTGTTTGCAGAAGGTTTTTGCAAACTCTCTGATTTGTGAACAGAGTATACAGGGTGGCAAGGACAGAGCAGTGGAAGAAAATGGAGTGAAGAAATATTCCTTTCAGATTTGCTGAGTCATAGTTGTAGTTAATGTAGTGAGAGAACCAAAAAAGTATCATTCAGCGTTAAAATGGCATCACTGTGAATCCTTTTTTCCTATCCAGAACAGCTGCAATTACCTGCCATACCACTTCTGCAAAGTTAAAATTAAGGAGCGAATTACCAAAATGAACAGAACGTCACTTAATGCTAGAGTAGGAATTATTACAATATATGATTTTTTTTTATTATAAGCTCCCATCATCTAAAAAAATTAGTACTTTGAAATGTGGTGGATGTTACCCATCTTATCTTGAAGAAACATCCTTCTTACCTTGGTATGTGGTGCATCAGTGTGAAAAACAGGAGCTATTCAAGAAGAGGGACATCTCTACTCTGTATGTATGCCTTTTTTGTTTTACTGATGATTTTATAAAAATTATTATGGGGTAATTCTGTGGTAATTTCTATAATTACATAGGTTAAATCTAGCTTTTCATATAGTCACCCATTCTGCTGACCATTATGCTGGCTTATGTTGGCTTTATTGCTGAACTCAAAGGGCATTAGGGTACAGAGGGACCTCTCTGATAAACAAAAATTGAAATGAGAGGAGGATCTACAATCTACCAATTTATTGGATTGAAATGGCCTTAGACTGGCCACCAAGGATATTTTGATAGAATATCTGTGATACTGGGCTGTTTTGGCACTTAGGAGTCTATTACTGTAAGGTTTTTGCAAGCCTTGTGTAGATACAGAGACACAAGTGGTGTAGGTACAATTTGATACCTAGATAAGGTATACCCAAATGTAATATGGGCTCTAATTGGATCTGCAAAACATGTGATTTAAGGTAAAAAGGTTTTTCACAACTTTTATCTCAATGAAATATATTATTATACATTATTATATTCATTGGGCATAACCTTTCCTTTTGTAAGCCAAGAAAATTGTGACTGTGAATACAATAAGAAATACTTATGAGTTTGGGATTTCTTTAATTTTAGCAATTGTTTCAATAACTCTTGAATTAATCTGAAAGAAATGTATATCTATTTTATATATCTACAACAGGACTTCCCAAACTGGAACCTGCCAAAACCATAAGGATTAATAGGGTTTATATAATTTTTGTCTAATATTTGACAATAATTTACTTTTATTTTTCTTTTCAACATCATTAAACAGAAGGAATTTTATGCCCTCAAATGTGTGTGTGCACATTCATTTTATAAACATTTCACAAATATTTCCTATTGCATATATCATTGAAGAAACAATGGAAAATTCCAAATATTTTGTCTTATTTTGTGTTATAATCTATATTGAGTCTCTAGTAATTTGCTTCCTCCACAAAACATAATCTTTCTTGTGATTGCTCTCCCAGTCATCACAGCTTTTGATTTTGTTTTTGCATTTAAGCTCCTATAATTTGCAATGCTCAGTGTTCTGAAACAGAAAATTCCTTCCTCAGTGATGGTCAATGCTTCACAGATAAGTTAACTTGTCAGGATTCCACACAGGGAAAGAAGTGGGATCTGAACAGCAATACTTGCCAGAGTTTTGTCCATTAAATTATTTGGACAAAATATTATCTTTTTTCCTTTGTTTAGTACACATTATAGATTGTCTTTACAGAGGGTAGTGGTTTGATACTTCCTGTTGTTCATGCCTGAAAACAACTATTCAGATCATTTTGTATGAGTTGCAAGAAAATGAGTAGTTATTTCTAATACCACATTTATTCTAATTATATATTTGGCAATCACTGCTGAGAACGAAGGCTGTGTCATACTTCTCCTTGCAGAGACATGTATCAAAGCTACCCCTGTACCTGACCTACTGAAAATATGTTTTTACTAGCTTTATCAAAGTTTTCCCCTATTTTGATGTTAATTAAAAATGCTGCTGTTTTCCTTGACAAATTTCTTGTCAAGAATTCAGTCCATTTTTTTCTTTAAAGCTCAAGAATTGTTTGGCAATTAGTTTTCACTTCACTATCTCTTCCACAGATGGGTCCCATGTAAATAATTCCCTTTGTTGTTTTTCTATTAGTAAAACACAAATGGCTTGTTTTACTGAGATGCAGTAATACAGTAATATAGCACTGAGATCTTAAACACGTGTGGGTGGCTGATACAGATTTTTAAACTCCTGTGGATGGCACCAGAAGCACATGTGTTGAAAAGGGGCTATTAAGACTGCAAACAAGTTATATAATGCACACTTTAGAGATTTTGTGAGAGTAATGTGAATAAAAGCCATTTTTAGAAAATAAGTGTCAGTCTATCTAGTAAGCAGAAGCTTGGTTGTCTTGCTAATGACTCAACATTTGAAATTTGTTTTCTGATTTCTGTTAATTTGTTCTTAAGTAATAGAAAGTCTAGATGTATATAAAATACAGTTCTTTGGTCCTAATTTCTTCAGGATAAAAATCAGGCTGCTTACTAGGCTTCACATCTTGGAAGTAGCTTCCCAGGAGCTTATACTTGCTTTTTTCCCCAGTCTTCTTTCTGTCTTGGCTTAATTTTCCATCTAAATGTAACTTCTATATTTTATGTACATTTTGAGTATGTTTTACTCCAGTTGTTATCCCTAATCTGGCTAACATTTTCCCTACTTTCTTAACAGAAGGAAATGAAAATATTCAAAAGAAATAGTCAGTGATTCATTGCTGCTGACTTCAAAAGTCCACAAAAATTTTTCTTTGTGACTATTTTACCTCCAGTAATAAGTGAACTTATTATTATGTCACCGATCTGCACATAAGCCTGACAAGGAATGTAGGAAATTCTAGCAGCAGGCACAAAGAACTGATGTGCTTCCCTTTTAAGTGAAAAAATTTTCATAGTATTCAATTTAAACCTTCCCTGGCATTATTTGAGGCCACTTTTCATTCTGACACTTGTTATATGAAAGAAGAGGCTGACACCCCCTCCTACCATCTCCTTTCAGGTAGAGAGTGATAAAGTCCCATCTGAGCCTCCTTTCCTCCAGGCTGAACACCCCCAGCTCCCTCAGCTGCTTCTTATATAAGTTGTGTTCCAGACCCTTCCCCAGCTCTGTTGCTCTTCTCTGGACATGCTCCAGCGCCTCAATGTGCTTCTTGTAGTGAGGGGCCAAGAACTGGACACAGGATTCAAGGAGTGGCCTCACCAGTGCTGAGTGGAGGGGGGCAGTGATTGTCCCACCCTGATCCACACAGGCCAGGATGGCACTGTCTGCCTTGGCTATATTGGCACACATTGGATTGTGTCCAGCCAGGTGTCAACCAACGATCCCAGGTCCTTTTCTGCCAGGCAGCACTCCAGACACTCTGCCCCCAAGACTGTAGTGTTTCAGGGGGTTTTTGGGGCCAAAATTCAAACCCCTCACTTTTCCTTTTTTTTTTTTTTTTTTTTTTTAAATGTATTTTTTTTTAAATCAATATTCCTGTTGGAGCAATCCACCTATGCAGCCTGATTTGACCTGGAGGTCAGGGAGGCCACTCAGTGTGTATCTCTCCCTGTTTTGCTGGGTAGGTTTTGTCGAAGTATTTATATTATTTTGCGACTGGGAAATCTTTGATGTGATGGAAGGAGTATTTGGATTCATGTCATCCAGGTACGCTCAGAATGTCATATTGCAAGGCATGAGCTTCAGTGCATGTTAATTTCAAAAGCACTGATCAGTCTTGGGAGAAATTTCCAGACTTATGGTACAGCTCATAAGAGTTTTCCTCATTGTTTCATTTCCAAACATTCTAGACTTCAGAAGAAAGTTGTCATTTCAGAACATCAGCCTCAAAACCATGAAGGACAAAGAAGTGCAGTAGCTATTCAATAATAATGAAAGAAAGTAAGCAGTTTCCTACACCACTACATGAATAAAAAGGAAAGAAAAAAGAAAGATTGGAACAGATTTTGAGAGAATTTCTGAGAGCAAGAACAAAACCAGTGGAAAATTAGACTTCAAGTTCAAAAGGCTGCAGTGCCACCTGCACAGACATTTCTTACTGAGGAACCAAAATTAATCTGAACTCTGAACCTTTTGAAGTTCTCGCATCACTCATGCAAATACATCTCTATTATAGGTGGATAGCAGTTTGGTTTCAGCTACTGTATTTAAAAGTGTTCAACAAGACTGAGACATACTCAATATTCCATGTATCTAGAATGGCTTGAACTGAATTCAAATGCCTTGGGGGCCCCCCTGTGTATGGTGAAGCTCCTAGAATTCTATTTCAAATAACCTCTTTTATTTCTTTGAAGTGTCATAATTTATTGGCAAAATTTTATCTCTTCCCTATTGTGCAGGTCATACTGTAATTAATCCAAGCACTTTAAAGGTAGGAAACAGACACATTTCAGAAACCTTATTTAATATTTTTTTCTGGGAAAAAGAATATTGTTTTCAATAATAAGAAAAGTAAATTAATTACAAGTATAGTACTGCTGCCTTAAATGTCTTTCTTCTTTCATTCAAAACAGAATTTTATTCATAAAAATAAGTATGCTTCTTGTTTCTCTTTTTGAGCTGCAATAAAGCATGTCATCTGGGTTTTTATTTATTTATTTTTATTTTTAAATCTGACCTATCTTTATTATGTCTCTATGAAACTGTAGAAGAAAGGTTTAAAATAGACTTTGAAATTTTCCATGTCTTTCACATCACACTGTTTGAATCAGTGGATTGAGGCACATAAAGTTCCAAAACATCAAGTGATATGCAGATAGTATTTAACTCGTGTTGCTAGCAAAAGGGCTCATTTTGCTTATTCAGACTTCCTTCTTCCTTAAAGTAAGATCTACATTCTTTCTAAATGAGCTAAAACAGGAAAAAATCTAGGAAGGGCTTTTGTTTAAGAAGAAACTGTTAGATGCTATATTTGAAGATCTTTCTATATTTAACAAACAGATTTCAAAGAAATTTTATGTGATTTTCAGGTGCATTTAAGTGTCTAGATCATTTCACATCACTTAAAATTTCTGCCTTAATGTTTATCTTATTTAATACCTGGAAAGAGTAGGAAGAATACCATTTCTGCTCATAGAAATGAGGGAAACTTGGACAATGCAGAGGAAAAGAAACCTTATACTCCTCAAATATATAAGATAATAATAATCATATAGAATATAATATATTATATATTTATAATATAATAAATATATATTATCTTATAATATATATAAGATAATAATATTCCTTATGATTCTTATGTTTCTGCAGAGATATAGTGCAAGTAGAAATCCAGCTACTTAGCATTCAAAATTTTGATATGTTACTCCTCTTCTGTAAAGATTATTTTAGCACCCTCTTTCTGTGGGCAGGACGAACCATTGCTATTTGAGGTGAGGACCAACAAAAGCTGTTGTGGAAGAGTGGACCAGTGGGAATAAGCCATATTCCTTATACATCTGGAATGCTAGGTATGCTCTTAAATAAATTTCCAGATGCTGGAATTCCCCCAGACATTATAACTGGCACATGCTGTAATGTTTCTTACAGTATCCAGGTCAGAGATATCTAAATGAGAAAAATCTTTGATAGATGTTTTATGCATAGAGCAAATGACTGGCAAGTCAATAAAGGATAGAGTATTTATGCTTGTCTATATAGTAATTTTCTTCTAATGTTCTCAGATTTCCTTACTGTATTCCTTAGGTGAACATGTAATCACTAGTTATAGAATGTCTCTAGTTAAAGAATAACTTTTAGAATAACAAAATTAGGTATAATGATTTAATATTACTACTTGTGAAAGAAGGATTAATAGTACTCCTTCTAAATATAACTTTCTCTGTAATTTGATTGTGCCACTGCAGAGGACTCTGTTAAAATATGGTTAAATTAATGTAATTTAAATTAAGAAAGCAACATAAAGGCTTGGAATTAAGTTCAGAGGTATAACTAAAGTAATTTGAGAAAAGTAATGTGAACCATATTTGGATGTATCTTGAATCTTATTCACAGGCTGTCCACACATGTATGCCACCAGACATTACTGTACTTGGTCTTCAGGCTTTATTCAGTGCATTTTTTCCTACTTGCCAGTATATAATATGATTAATTGCCTCTATACATTATCACTTGTTTAAGGTGTAAAATTAATTATTTTTTCATATTATCAAAGAAATAAAAATAAATGTGTAAGGTCTAGGAATCTATATCTCTACAATTCAATTAATTGGTAATTGGGTTGTAGTTTTTGAGGTAAATATTACATCAGTTCCTAATTTAGCTCCCTTATAACTATTTAACTTTCAGAATAATTATAGCAGGATCACAGAATCATAGAATGGTTTGGGTTTGAAGGAACCTTAAAGATCATCTAGTTCCAACTCCCTCCCACTGTGGGCAGAGACAATTTCCACTAGAACTGGTTGCTCAAAGCCTCTTCTGGCCTGGTCTTAAACCATTTCAGGGATGAGGCACCCACAGCTTCCCTGGGTAACCTGTTCCAGTGCCTCACCACAGCCACAGGAAATAATTTCTTCCTAGTATTGAATCTAAACCCACCCTTTTACAGTTTAAGGCTCTTCGCCCTTGTCCTATCACTAAATGCTCTTGTAAAAAGTCCCCCTTCAGGTTTCTTTTAGCCCCCTGTAGGTCATGAAAGCCTGCAGTAAGGCCTTTCTGGAGCCTCCTCTTCTCGAGGCTGAACAAACCAAAATCTTATTCAGATATAGGTTTTGATTTGCATACATGTCATTCCAACAGATGATAAAAAAAACCTGAAAAAGTCTATATTCAAGTATGGCCATGTCTGTCTTGCTTTATTTTTTCTTGAAAGTCTGTACGCGGTGTTCATCTAGCAGAAAGTATCTACAGGCACACCATAATACATTGTGTTATCCCAGTTTTGCCAGTATGAAATACTCTCTAAATGTCATGCCTCCTTTATCTTTTCCAAATACAATGTCATGACTTACATAAGACTCACATAAAAAAACTTTGACTGTTGATTTCTGCTGTTTGTTTCAGTGTATTTACCTTTCTCACAGTCAATATGCCATATATTTTAGGCAGAAACTCAGTAGGAACTGGAGGATTCAATGGTATAATCAGGAAGAGAAAAATGACTGCTCATCAATAAATCAGAAAGGTGACACCAAAAATTAAAATAAAATCCCAAACCTCCAACAAGCATATTTTGGAAGAATCACCAAGCTACTGAAACACCTGTAATGAATTTCACATCTATCACCCGCACATGGTTTTGGGTGTACATGGTTAACACCCACACTAAGTTTGATCCCTTCCAGAATGGGAAAAACTTCTTCAACATCCCTTGTTGTAGTTCAAGAGTAGGAATTCCTCTTTTCTGACAGGAATACTTCTGATACAGATGAAAAAAACAGGAATTGTAGTAAGGAGAGCAAGTGCTTTCTTGCTTAGAGGTCTTAAGATGGATGTCAGGGATTTTGATCAGGGTGGTAAGGTTTCTGCCTGTTGCTATGACAACACAAAAAGAATCTAACTGATTGAAACAGGATTGTGTGAGAGAAAGTAAGAATCTATAGGCCATAATTTCCACTGAAAAACATGTTAGCCATATTTCAGGACAGCTCTGCTTTGCAGGCAAATCCACTGAGAATGCAGAAGTGTTTCACAAACGTTGGGCTGTTTGAACATTTTGTGTGGTTTTTCTGGGAGCCTTTCCATGTAACAATGAAACAGGTATTTTGGGCACAGCTATTAGTTACCCTTTGTACTCATGTCAGGAAGCATGGACTCATTTGATGTCCTGCATTTACTACAGTCACTAGCTATAAACAAAAAGCTTGTATTCCTGAAAATACAGATATATATTCTTATACCATATCTGTCTGTATCATGTGGTAAGTAAGAACATGATCTACAGCATTGTAAAAACCCATGATAATTTTGCGAAATATACTGTTATGAGCTGTTCTGGCACAGAAAGAAAAAAAAATCTTGTGTGGCCAGCTCTCCTTTGCAAAGTCTTCACCGTGGTGGATACTCATATGCCCAAAAGTACATTCAATGACATCTATCTCCCCTTGCCATTGCATTCCCTGCCTTCCTCTGCAATCCCATACCCTGCAAGTAGATTCAGATTCCTCTACATCAGCTCCAGAGCTTTCTGTAGTGGTGTTGATGAGATAACTAGGCTCTGAGATAATTGTGGCAGGCCTTATTGCCAGTAGTCGACTTCTCATAATTTGTCCACTAAAGGACCAGCCATACAAACTTTCTCTCTTGCTAAAGGGTGCATGCATTCAAAATGCCAAAGAATCAGATTACTATTTTCAACTACAACTAGGATGATGCAGGTGAAAAACAGAAAAAAAAACAGTAGCAAAAAACACTAGCAGTAATCTTCATAAATGTTCATAAAACGGTGTGATCTTATAACTTGTTGTGTTCACATTGTGGCTTTTCAATGCCTAAAAGAAAAAATTTTAGCCAATTGCAGAAGCATTTGTGACTTGTGACAATAGGCAAATTACATAGCACATGGGCATATTTGTGTCGTGATAAAGACACTGAGTAATTAAATGACAAGGACATGTTTTTGGACTTCCATTTTTTAAATTCAAAACACCCTAACATTGTTCGGCATAACTACAAGAAATAAAAAATGGTTAATAATGTTGTCCTTGATATGACTGGCCAGAAACAACCCAAAACTTAGTATTTAACTCTTATTAAACTTGAAAAAGCTATAAAGAATTTTATAATGAAAACTATTTTAATTTCTTTATACATTCTTTAGCTCCATTGGGAGTAGAAAGGAAGAGTGTTAAAGTTAACCTTTCCTTTACCAGCTATCTTTTAGTCTTTATGAGTCACTCCTTCATTACTAATTTGCATACCAAAAATGATGTTTGATTTTGTTTTGACATGAGTAAGTATTGACTTAATTATGCATGGAAGAAGAATTACTTTCTCAGGCAATTTACCTTCTTATGTAAGATTAACTATATGACTTTAAAACAAAAATTAATCAAAAACTCTGTTTGAGTCTTGATCGGAACTAATGAAGCAGCTCATGAGTTTCTAGCAATAAGACTCCAGAGCACTTTGGCATTTCTGCTGCTCTGTTAGTTTATTTCACACGTTAATTATAAATGTCAAAAACCATTTCAGAACAAACAGCAGTACACTATGCAGAATTGTTACCCTTCTCAAAATTCTGCAGAAAGCCAGATACCAAGGCTATTCATAAATGCTTGTTTATTTGGAAGAGAAGGCAGGACAAAATATGTGCAATGTCACTTCTGTGGATATGTGTTTATAGGTATCTCATGCCTTTGAAATACTCATTACTCCCCAGATCACCTCCTCTTTTTGTCTCCACTGTTCATTTTCTTTCAGCTCACACTCTTGCAGGGCCATGTGAAACAGGGACATTTCTCCTGCTACAGTGATATTTTTTTATTTGTTGGTTTGAGTTTTTTAACATACCTCTGTAGATAATGAACCCAAAAAAAATGCATGGCCTTTTAGGATGAGAACTTTTTAACATATTAAGAAGACTAAGGTCAGTAGCAGAGTTATGCTTTTTTTTTTTAAGGCCTATATTTAATAAAAATATAATTAAAAAAAAAGCCTTTCGAATGCTGTGTGTAGTTTACTTTGCTAAACTGCAATCAAGTGCTTCATGTGTAATCTGTGTGGGAATGAATGTAATGTGCATAAGGTAAAAAGAGTTTTATCAAGCAGAAAATACTGTAGGTGCATTTGAGAAAACCCAGGGACTAGTTCTAATTAATTATTGATAATTTTGAGGTAGGTCTGGGTTCAAAGATATCATTGTAACACAGTTACATAAACATTCTTTGCACAACAGAGGGAATAACATGTCTAAAAAATAAACAAAATAGAAGTTTTTAATAGCAGGTTGTTTCTTCTGTGTAAATAAAACTAAGCAAGTCCAGAAAAAAGAGTTAAAAACCTCTCATGTGTTAGCATTAATAGAATTACCTAATTCTTTCATGACTGTTTATGAATGCTACATTCTATGCATTGATAGCTAAACCTTTTCTTGTCATATGCAGTCTTTCACATATTTGTGTGCTCAGAGCCTGAGTACACAGCCTATAGCCTCATTTCCTATTTTTCTTTTCTCGTCTTCATTAGTTATCCCCTCTGGATTGTTATCATCTCTGTTTTCCTTCTGCTGCTCTTACTTTACCAACAGACTATCTGTATTATGGCACTGTCTTTGATCCTGTCCATCTTGTGTGAATGGTATAGCTATATAATATTACACGCATCTGTGCAATTTTTTACCATTTTTTGATATTTTTTTCTTATGTCTGAACCAGTGGAAATGTTAGCACTGACTTCAAAACCAAGATCCTTGAGGTTACTCTTTTAAACCAACCAAAACAGAGATAATAAAATATGCTGCTTTCACTGTAATTTTCATAACTCATTTGGAAGTATTATTTACTAATAAGTAATGTCTTTAAAATAGAAAAGTCACTGTGTCATTTCGCAGTAAGTGAACTGATTTTTAGTCCTAGTGACCATTCTTACTGTACAGACTGGATATACATTTGGAGTTTGGCACAGGTTTGAACAACCCTCTATTCAGTTTCTTGGTAGTAAGAATTATTAAATAATTTTCTTAACCTAGTGGTAATAAAGAAATATATTTGCTGATGGCTGTGAATTCTCCTCAAAATGATTTTGCTTATATCCCATATTTTCTCAGGTCTGCATTGGCTTTTTCTTACTGATTACTCTTAGAAATGAACTCAGGGAGTTCCTTCATTGTTCTGATAGACTGTTCCTTAGGATTGCTTCATTACCAGAGTGCCAGTGGCCATCCTTATAAACAAACTTTTAAATCCTCTATGCTTAAGATGCAACCTTACTGTAAAATGCACTTTACCTGAAGATTGAGGCACATTTGGAAGGGGGGTTGGAAAATGAGTTTATCCTATAATAGACCTAGAGTAATACTAGAAATGAGTAAAAGAAAAGCTGGGAGTGAATTTGTCTTCCAAGGAGTTGTAAAGACATTTTTATATAAATGACCCTGCTGAATTGTATTCCTAACATGTCATCACAGATCACAGATCAAGGTTGCTAGAACTTGGATGAGGAGTTAAGCATCTGTGTAAGTTACAGGAAATGTTGTTCCACTTGTTTACTCAGCAATTAGTTTCACTTCTAAGTTGAATGAAATTCAAAAAATTCTGGGCAAACTATGACCAACGCAGAAGCATGAGAGGCATGTGTATTAGGATGGGTTTTTTTGTGTGAGTAAAGGTTAAAGAGTCAGTCTTTTTTTAAAATTATTTTTATTTCTGAGCCAGGGCTGGGTTCCCTATTGATTATGAGCAGCACAGCTACTTGTTCAAAACTGAATAGTTGGAATGAAGACAAAGAAGGAAAGAACAAACCATGACTGCATTAAATTTAGTTGAGCAGGTATCAAGTGGCAAGGGTTGTGTGCACTTTTGCTATGTTTTTATGCAGGCATGTCATGATTTGCCTGTTCACTGAAAGTTTTACATCTTCTGCTTGAAAGACAACTCAGTTACTGTCTTTTTTGGCCAGTATTGAAGCAGGAACTCCCAAAAACAGAGGCTCTTGTGAAAAATCAGACTAGCTGTTTTGGTTCTTGTGAACATTCTCCCCTTTGCCACTGTAGTGGTGAAATAAGAAGGAAGCAGCAAACATCTGCAGAGTTTCTCTGTGTTGAGAGTCACAGGTACACTGACTCCACAACCCAGCTTGAGGGCATAGTGGAGTGTGCTCTTTGGAAAGTGTCTTAATGTACATCTGGGTCTAGACTGCCTGAAACTACATCAGAGGATGTTGACTAGACTTGACATTCTCTCCAGATGAGCACTCCCATGATGTCCAATTATACTCTCAGACTCTGAGCCAGAGGGGGTGATAAGGGAATTTGGCCGTGAGAATGCCTTTGAGGGTGAATATAAACTACCTGAGTCAAAGAGTGTTAAGCATACCAATGGTAAAACTGGTTTCATCCTTTTTGGTTTTTCAGTTTCTATCAAGGAAAACATAATGAGTGATATTAAATATTGTAGAACAGTTTATCTAGAAAAGCTAAAATTAATCCTTCACCAAATTGCTTTTAAAATACCTGTTTCTGTTTATTAATGAGTGAGAGATGAATTCAGTTAGATGCATCTTATTTAAATTTGATGTCTTTGAAAGGCATGTCTGTATGCAACTTCGAGGATTAAATGTTTATTTTGTACTCAACATTTTTTTGTCCCTTAATTTCTCAAATTTTGTTTATTTGAATGTGAAAAGTAATTTCATTTCCCCTTTCAGTTTTCTTGTTGAATTTCCAGTCATTTAGTACTAGTCAAGGCCATTCATTAGCCTTGAATACTATGTAGAAATAGCAGGATAAAGAAAACAAAGACTGTTCTGTTCTGCTGATCTTTTACTTCAAAACAAGTAAACTCTCATAGAACAAAAGAAACCCCCGGTCACTCTGACTTTAAATATATTACTCCATTATTGCTGCATTTTTTTTTGCTCTGCTTTTGCTTTTAATGACAATTCATCTTTTCAAATAGGCTAAACTGGGAATACTCTGAGAATAAAACTTGGGTTAAATGTGGGATTTTTTTTTTTTTTTGCTATTATTCATATGCTTTAAGAAATTCCATTAAGAAAAGAAATGAGCATTTTGTAATTTAATACCCACAGCCTTCAGTAAGACAGTTGCTGAATTAATAAGATTCACTTTGTATCCTTGTTGATTAATCACAATGTGTTGAAGAGGAGGCCCATATTTATGATCAATTTTCAAACATCTCCTTAAAGCACTTTGGTTTAGCTTCTCAGGAGGATATATAACTTAATATCTTTATTCAGGTTTGCACACACATCAGGGGAAATTAGTCAAATCTATGTGTGGGTGCTATCTATAACAAATGCTTTTCTGTTTTAAAGAAACAAAACTTTCACAGATTTAAAATTGTATATTAAAATTTATTACACTTTAGAGAGTTATGACACCAAGAAGAAGTAAAGATGGTCATCTGACAGGATTAAATTTAACTGAAAAAGTAACAAAAGAGGCAGAACTGAATGTTGCACAATTCAGCACAGTTATACCCCAAGGTGAATTGACATGACACTATTGTATAGAGTTTCACTCCCTCAAAGACCTGAAATGTAGTAAGAGTATGATGTTAAGAACAGAGTTTAAATCAGTGTTTTTCTGTTAGCATGAGTTAAGTCACTGACTCTATGGAACTAATTAGAGTTTGTTCTTTTTGAGAAAGGCTTTTATTTTAAATTTTTAATTGGTGAGGTAGGCTTAGAGGGAAATATGAGCTTTCTTCTGCTTCTATACTAATCTTCTTTAGAGATAATTATTTCTACTTTTTAATTTTTTTTAAAGATTTAGGTAGAGAAACAAAATAGTTTTGGGTGAGGAGAGAGAAAATATAGAAATATGGAACTCTGTATCTCTTTTAAAACAGAGCAAATACTTTAATTACATTGGATGAGTGTAAATGAACATTACAAAGCAGTTGAATGTTATGAAGCTAAATATAATTTGCAGAAGTATGATAAAGATATACACAGGGTAAAGATGAAATTACAAACTGGAAAAAATATGTTAGACCATCTGATATTTTTATAAAATATAAATAGTTGATAAAAGACTGTAACTGAATTTTGAAAATACAGTTATTACTTGAAATCTGTGCACTACGATTTCCATAACTGGCTTTTTCTGGAATGAGTGCCCAATTTACCTTTATGCAGCCATTACACTGTTTTTCTCAATTAGTTTGATGCAACAGAGCCAAAAGCTCTTGTGTGAAAAGTAGCATGGCCCATAATTATTAATAGAGGAAGATAATACAGCATAGTATGTGTTTTTTAAAAGATTTCACACATTTAGTATGATCACTATTATTGATTCAAACCTTAGAACATTCCAGATTCTTGGCTGCAAGAGTAATGTTTTCTGTTTATATATAGACTTGTCTAAATCTAGGACAAAAGCCTAGCATCACATCTAAATTAAAACTTTTATCATTATTACACTTTTTCTTGGTTATTGAATTGGTATATTATAATACTACTCTACTACAATATATGTATAGTACTAGTCTTTTATATAAATTTGCCATTTTACTGAACCCAGCTTTTACCTATTTTCTGAACGAACTGTGGTGTAAGCCTTGACTCATTTTGTTTCATGTTCTTGTCCGAGAGAAAAGGTAACTGTGGGTGGTTTGTAAAATCAAAGAAAGTGATACACACTGTTGTTTCTCTCTCAAGTATTTTCCAGGTATATTGTTGGTTTTGTCACTTTAGAGTGCCTTAAAATTGCTCAGGTATTGAAAATGCTTTGAATTCCTTCATTTTAATCACAATCCAAATGTGTGAAGATTGATTTTTACACATATACACAAACACAAAGACATATTTCTCCCTTTACTGAACAGGAAAATCAAGAAAATACAAAAAAAAATTAAAGTTTTTAGAAAAAAAGGTTAAAAATAATAAGGAGGAATACATATGACATGTAGTCATTTTCTGTTTTTCTCTCTGGATATTATACTAGGAAAGAGCTGCAAAGAATAAGAGCC
The DNA here is from genome assembly GCF_048771995.1 of Taeniopygia guttata. Lineage (NCBI taxonomy): Eukaryota > Metazoa > Chordata > Aves > Passeriformes > Estrildidae > Taeniopygia > Taeniopygia guttata. The sequence continues at coordinate 36,294,699 of NC_133030.1, forward strand.
TGAATGTTGAAATACTCAGCTAAGCTCCCCAACAAGCACAAAATTGTAAATCCATGCAAAAGCTATCTGATGACAAAGATATTGAACTTTAAATGTCCAAGACCACATCCAATACCTATGAAAATTGCCCATTTACAGGAAATGCATTTAAAATGGCTTTGTCCATGCCAAATACAGGGAAATGATAGCTGAAGGAGCATAATTATGTTAAAATGATTCAAGAGGGATGGCAGTCTGTTGTGTAGCCTAATCAGTACCTTGGCTGTATCTGCGGGCACAGAATGGTCAAGAACAATCTACTGAACTGCTGGTTCTCAATTATCATCATCTTTGACTTGTTGCCTAAAAGTACATGCAGTATTCCAGGTCAGTGCTTATGCAATCTGGATTTCTGTGTGGCTAACCATCCTTCAGAACATTGAATTACAGTTTTTATTGTCTTTTCACTTCCTCTTATACAATTTTAGTAGTCAAGCAATACAAAAAATTTTGCAGCAGGATGATCTGATCCATCCTCATCTCTACTATTTCAGGTTGCTAGATTTTTCATTTCACACTTTTATGTCATTTATGATTTGCAGCATTACGCCAAAATAAATACTTAGGTTTTTAGCTGTCTTGGAAGAATGTGATTATGTATTCTTGGGAGAAGCCTAATTTATACAATAACCTTATTCTAATCAGTGTTGTAAAAATACAGACCTAAATTGTATTACTATGTTTCGTGGATGTGTACCATACATTATACAGTATTTACTTTAATGGCTCTAATAAATCTTTTTCCACCACTTCAATAGTTTTATCCTTCCAACATATTTTTAAAATACTTTCTTGTCCAGTTTCTATGATAACTTGTTTTTATTTCCATTGGGTTAAATTTCAATATGGTCATATTGTATCTTTAAAAGAAAAATTAAATCAAACAGATATTCTACCCATGTTATCCTTCATTTTCTTAGAGTCTAATGTATAGGTAAAATAATACTATTCTGCTACACTTTTTGTTTCTTTATTTGTCCCCAATTTAAAACTAAACAATTTAAACTGCCGATTTCTCTTATTTCCGTATTCCCATTCAGAGTATCTGGTTTTGCATCTTACAGTATAAATTCTCATTTCATCAGTCAAGCTGACATTTTAGGGCACAAATATTTATGGCATTTCTTTTAGAAATAATAACTCTTATAAATAATAACTCTTATAATAACAACAGGCACAGTCTGAATCCCCTGATTACCCTTTTGGTCAATATGAGTACTATTTCTGTTCTTAGCCATCCTTCCTTCCAATACATTGGTGTGGGAATGACTTCTGTTGTACTTTTGTTTTACCTCCCTCTACATATTAAAATTGCATAGGATTCATACCAGTCACTTTCTCAGTCTTCTCCTCAGTTCTTTTTCTCTACAGTTCCTCTTATCATCAGCACCAGTCTCAAACCCCAAAGAGATACAATGTCAGCTGCTTTCAGAGAGTACATCCATTAGTTCTGTGTCTCAACAGATATGTGTGTAATTTAAATAACACCTGCTTGGGATTTATCTGTTGGTTTCATTATCTTGTTCCCTTTACTGTCTTCCCTGAAGGATCAAGTGAATGCAACTGAAAACCATCTGAGCCATCATTTTGCTGAGGTGTTCGGTTGTGCTTCATCTGCTGCATTGGGGAATCATAAAGTGTCATTTGTTGTGGTTTGAAGAAAGATTAATGGATTTGGAGGGGCTTTTTTTTTCTCTCCTCAGAATCCTTTCCCACCTAATTTCTGTAGTTTATATCTTTGCCTCTGCCTTTATCTCTGCATAGTCTTGTGTCTCTAGATCCTCTGTAATAACAGGGGGTTTAATTCTCTTGAGCAGAGCACACTGTCTCCTGTTGGTGTTGGTATGCTTCTTGACTCATCTGTTGCTCTTCAATCTTCAAAACTCTCATCAAATCTCTAAATAAGCTAATGAGATTGTCAAGAGAAATGTTTTTCAGAAACCTAATATTATCTAATAAGTTGCAATTAACCAACTCTGAGATTTAATTAAGTGTAAAAAAGATTATTAGTACTAATACATTCCACCAGGTAAACCATACAACTATTTAAAACATTGCAAAAAGAAAAATATTTTTGCAGTGGAAAAAATGAAAATTTCTCAGGTTTTTTTTTTTCAGGATTCTTAATAATAAAAAACCCAAAATTGTATCTCTAGAATGTTGCTTAGGTGATTATAGCATGACATGGTCTATCACAATTGCAAGCCTAAATATGAAAGACCTTTATGCTTAATGACTGTATTTCTCACATTTCTAATTCAGATGCAGGTAAAAAAATTATAAGGAGGGAACACTATGGCATTGCTGACATGGAGAGTGTATGCTTTTTTGAGCATTTTGCTAAATCTGTCAGAGTTAAGAATAATTTCAGAAAGAAAAACTTATTCAATGTTTTTACAAAGCTACTTCAGTCATTGCTCATCCTTTGCACTCTGAAAGCTATTAATTGTGAAATACATTCCTAAGAAAATTTGGATCTGAATAACAGATGATATTTCCTGTGGAATATGTAGCTATGTATCAAAGAGAGAAATTTCTCAGTGGCCAGGTCTTGTATCTCCAATAGCAAAAGATTCTTTGGAATGCTAGTCAACTGATGGTTCTGTTATATGACAGACATTTAATATTTGCTTTTATTTTTTCCTTACAAGAGGTTACAATTTGCTCTCTGTGCACAGAAATTTAGTACTTACCAATGTATATGAAATTCTCATGAAATACATTAAATGTAATGAAATTCTCAATCAGCATGTCTTAAGTTTTCTTTTTCTCTTCTCCCTTTTGTGTTCTAAGGTTGCAATTGTTTGTGTTTAAGCTATACCTTGGAAATTGTACTCTGGCTAAGCCCAGTTGTACAGTGGGACCCAAGAGCTGCCGCAGGGTGAGGCATTAATTTCAATACTGCATTAATCTGAGTGATGGCATGGGACTTAGATTGGAGGTTACAAATTATGTAGGCAATAGAACAATTTGTTTTGTTTTAATCTTGTTCAGCTTTGTATGTTTTTCTTAAAATATGCCATGAATTAAATTTTTTTTTTTTTAAGAGTATAAGGCAGAAAAAGAGATTTCTTCCTCATTATGCAAAATTCATTCAGTGTTAGGGAATCCAAAATGCTTTATGAAAAGTCAGAGAGAATTCTAATAAGTCCTCTGGACAGCTGGAAGGCAGGTTGTGTGAGAGGTATAACAGCCTCTGTTACTCTGTGTCCACAGAAGAGTCACTGAAAAAACTTTTATGTGCAACACCCACACAGTGCCTGTCAATGTGGGGGTTTGGCCAGCAGAAGAATTAAAGTCTGGTGTTTCTCACAGTGGTGTGTGAGATGTCTAGAAAAATGAACTCCAGTAAACTGAAATAACAATTTAATAGAATTTTTCATCTCTTTCCTTTTCTCATTTCTTATCAATGTAACAATAACTAGCTACAGTAAGGAAAATACAACAAAAAAAAAGTTGTTTTTATGGATAAGTTTATAAATATAATTAATGCACAGAAATTATTTTTTGGAAGCATACATTCCTGTAGTTCACCACTGCATTGTAGCAATACAGTTTTATATTACACATGCATTTTTCATCAGTAGTGTAGTAGCCTTTAAAATTTGTTTATTAAATATATAAAGAGAGCACAATTTTTAAAATGTAATGACAACAAAATAGTTCAAATAATATTTAAGGTAATAAACTATTTAACAAAACCAAACCTGTAGTTAAAAAACACAGCTACATTTTCTTGGATTTAAATGATTTATATGTATAAAACTAATTCTCATTTACACACAGCAGCTTGGGGGGGGTCTATCTTTGGGTCAAAGAGGGGTATGAAGTCAAAAGAGAAAGAAATGGATGATTAAAAAAGACTGTGAAATAGAGTTATTAGACTGCTGAGAGTTTCCAAGACTTGAGGCCACAGGAGATAAAATAGACCAGGTAAAAGACATATGGTGAAGTTCCCTTTCTGATTTTGTTTTGGTTGTTGTGCTTTATTGATTTTTTTGATCTCAAAACTTCTGAATTTGATGGTTTCGAGATATTGAATGCACTTGAGACAGGACAATAAGGGCCTGGCTTGAAACTATTCATCATTCTGAGTTTTATTGTGGTACTGTCGCTTCTGCACTCAAAACCGTAGTGTACAAGGTGTGATAGAAATACTAAGACATGGGAAAATTAATAGGCTGTTCAAATACATCAGGTTTCACAGGTCTTATGTAGCAGGTGAAGGAAGAGAAATATGGATAATATTTTGTTCTACTCTTGCAAGGAACATTGAGAATCTATCTTTAGGCTGACAACAAAAATCATCATATAACAAGCCAGAGAAAAAGAATAATTTTTGACAGTGTTTACTTATTTATTTTCATAAATAAGGAACAAAACCAGTAAAAGTATTTTTAAATTTTCCCTACAGACCTATATTAATAAAGATAGAATATTTGTTCTATCATTATGAAGAATTTGTTTTTTTACACAAGAGATCAGACTGTGTTATTTATGGAATATCTAGGGGATTACATTAATTCAAATATAGTATAAAACCAGTTTCTGATGGACTGTGGTGTCTTTACATTACCTGCTATAGCATCTCTGGTCTTATCAAGGCACTTTTGGTGTAAATTTGGTGTGTTCAAAATTTTGTTGCATCTCCCATAATCTATACTGGACAATACAATAATCTCCTTGCAAAGTAACTCCATAACAGGGCATTACTACTAGGAAATTCTACATGTGTATAAAATATTTTCTTTTTTAAATCTAAATGTCATTAATTTTACTACTGGCACAGGGATTTACTGTGATCTATGTCTGACCTTGGTATTATAAATGATGTATTAATCATCCTAAAAGTATACATCTTCTTCAGGTAATGCACATATGAAAAGCTATGCCAAGTAACTCCTAATGCCTATTGAGTTGTCAGACTTTATCCAACATAATGCATGTTTAAAGAAATTGGAATGGAGGTAATATTTGTAAGCACTTCAGCATATTGCTTAGAGCAGTACCTTTACCTTAGAACATTATAGCTTTGAAATGTCTGAAGAGACCATGAGCTTGTCAAGATTAAGGTGTTTCGTCTAATTTTTTTTCCTATTGAAAATTTAATGTCTTATTAGAGGTTTTTATGACACGTGATGAGATGCATCCCAGAGTTCCAAGCAAATTGGCTTGATGTAGTGGGAAAGACACTCCATGTGTGAGAGACTGGAGAAAATGATTACTGTCTCAAAACAACAAAAGGGTGTGTTTGTGTTGGGGGGATGTGGTGATGTGTGGGTATGTGGCAGGCCATGTTCCGTGAAAAGTGGGATGTGCACTTCTCCACATCCCAACTGCCCTGGAACTTCTACTCCAGCCCAGAGTGTCTGTCAGTCACTGGCACACCTGAAGCTCCACCGGGGTGAGAGGACCTCAGGAGCTGAGATCATGCTGGTGCTCAAGCAGTGTTGTTTAAGATTTGTGGTTTAAAAAACTGTCAAATTGTTAAAAGGTTTAGAAAGGCAGACTCTTGGAACTACTGGCCTTCTAAGAAAGAGCGGGACAGACATATTGCTAAGGTCTGTAGTTATAGGATGGGGTTAATGGTTTTAAACTGAAATTCAGAGTAGATATAAGGAGGAACATTTTACGATAAGGGCAGTGAAATAATGGAAAAGGCTGCCCAGAGAAGTGGTAGATGTCCCATCCTTGGGAACATTCAAGGTCAGGTTGGACATGACTCTGAGCAACCTGGTCTAGTTGAAGATGACCCTGCTCATTGCAGAGGGGTTGCATGACTGAGTTTTAAGGCCACTTCCAACTCAAATTATTATATGAGTTTTTAATGTTTTGATTCTATTATTTTCATAACAAATCATGTACCTCAGTTTTGGGTTGCAATTGGACCACAGACACACAGGGTCTCTGAATATCTTTCTCATGGCATGTTGTAGACATATTCTGACCTAGCAACCAACTTTTGCCCTGACCTTATCTTCATCACATTTGCATTCCTTTTATTCTGTTGTTCAATTTCTTACAGACTGAATAAGTTTATTAGCAAAATTAATGTCTTTGTGCATTTTTTTGTATCAATCACAGTGTTAAAAATGAGGCAGATGGTAGGGCAAACCAAATAGATTTTTACATCTCTGGATCAAACCATGAGTTATTATTATAGGCTGAAGAGATAAGTACATCTCCTGACAGAGTTTATTACAATCAGTTTTATGAAAAATTCACCCAAAGGGTCAATTTGGTTATGGACTACTGTTGTAGAATTTTTTTAATTTAAAAGAAGGTTAATTTCTCTTTTAAACTAGATGTATTATATTAAAAAGATCAATCCCACTCTTTAGATAAAGATAATGCATGACAGAAATATAAATTCTCTTCTCTTCAGAAAATGCTATTCTCAGAATCACAAAATCAATCAAAGTATAGTGGAGGCTGGAAAGGCCCTCTCCAAATCATCTAATTCCACCCACTGCTCAATCATGGACATCAGGAACAGGTTGCCCAGAATCACAGTCAATGAGATTTTTAATATCTTCAGTGATGTAGACTATGCAACCTCTCTGGGCAACCTGTTTCTTTGTTTAATGACACTCAAATAGACTAAAATCACTGAGATAACTGCATTTAGTTGGGAATTTGAAGGACCTTAATGATTGTCTGATACCAACTCCCTTGCCACGGGCAGTGTTTCTAAAAGAAAATCATCCCATCATTAAAATCAAGACAGTTGATTAAAAAATTCAAATATTTAGGTTTTGGTAAGATACTAAGTGAATAACATTGTTAAGATCACAGTGCAAAAATATTAATAAAGCATTTTGTATTTGCAAAATATAAAGGAGAAAGAGCAAGCCTCTATATAACACACACTTTTAATTTAGAGGATTTATTGAGCATGGACTTTGTATCAGCTTAGGATGAAATGAAATATTGTACTAAGTAAATTTAACTTAGTGCTGGATATACACTTGTATATCATGTTTCTTGCTAAGTATCGGAAGTTATAAGCTCAAAGACAAATGTCTAATGAGCCCATTCAGTTTCAGTTTCTGAATTTGTAGGCCTGGACTTGTGTTTTCCTAACATAAATAGTTGTGCCTTACCCTCTAAAATTCTGAGGTACAGAATAAATTCACATATGGTAAGTACAAAAATAAAAACCCTAACCCTAACCTTTTTACCAAAAATTTGATTTAGAATCATAGGATCATAAAAGCATTTGGGATGGAAGGAGCCTTTAAAGTTCATCCAGTCCACCCAACCTGCAATCAAAAACCTGCAATCATCTTCATATAGATCAGATAGCTCAGAGCTTTGTACAATCATTTTTCTAGGGATGGGGAATCTGCCACCTCTCTGGGCCTCCTGTGCCAGTGCTGCAGCACCCTCATCATAAAAAAACTCTTTCTTATATTAGTCTGTGTCAACACCCTTTTAGTTGAAAACTACTGCCCTTTTTCCTAACATTATTAAAAATTCTATCCCCATCTTTATTATACAACCCTCCTAAGTACTAAAGGACTCCTATAAGATGTCCCTAGAGAATTCTCCAGACTGAAAAACCCCAACACTCTCAAGGTTTCCTCACAGGAGAAATGCTTCAGCCCCCTTACCTGTTTTGTGTCCCTCCTCTGAACACACTCCAACAAGACTTAGATATTTGACTCAGAATATTTTTCCAGTAAAAGTTGCTGTATTGTAATTCAAAGCTGAGACAAGACTGACACAGAAGTCTGTCAATAAGATTACAAAATTAGAGCTCTAAGTAAGGACAATTAAAGAAAATTGTATATGGGCATTCATTAACAGGAAAGAACACTGAGCTTATAGCAAAATACTGTATTTTGTAGCAATTGAAAAGTTCCAGTATTGCTTTTTAAGAAGCAAGATGTTTTGTTCATAATTCAGGTAAAGTCTTCACACTGTGGTAGCTCATTAACTATTGCTATCAAATAAAGCACAACACTCAGAAATACACTTGCTGACTACACAGTTTTTATGACAATGCTTAACATGTTTTTATCCAGAAAGTTTATTCTAAAAAGATCTTCTTGTACCTGCTTGCACATCTCTTTCTTCTTAAAATATTTATTCTGCAATAATGTAAATCTACTTCACAACTTAGCTGACTTATGATATTCTGATACCTTTTTCAAGTGACATAAAAAAAGAGAATATTTTCTAGTCTAGGTAACTGCCTGACTGAGTTGCAGGTTTGTAACCCAGTAATTCTTAACACAGTTGAGAAGAGTCATAATGTTCAAGGGCTTGCATTTTTCTTCCTGACATCTTGCAGTAACACCTACTGAAAAAAATTACATCATGTAGTTCATCTTGTGAAAATGAAACATTTTATTTCATAAAAAGCATGAATACAAAAAAGGTGTAACAGAAAATAAAATTCATCATCAGTCTTCATGGCCAATTGTACTAACTTTTATGCAGTCTCAGCTTTTCTTTTGGGGATCTTATCATATTCTTTTTGAATGTACACGATACATATTAATACAGCTGATACTATATTCAAAATTACTGTGTGTGTTGGTGTTGTGTTGTTCAAGAAAAAGTAATTAGTAGACTGGAAAAATGCATAACTAGTAACATAATATAAGAGAGGACATCAGTTTTAAAGATACTGTAGCACATTGTGAAGTAAAATATGTATAACATTGAGCTGGTTAAAATATTTTTATTTATTTTCCTGTTGTTTGGAATCAGTTTGTGTGCTACATGTGCAGAAAGAGAAAAATGAAGCTGGAGCTAAGGAATATGGGATTTTCTTAAAGTCTTTTGGCATTTCAGACATGCTTGTAGCTTTTAACTGTAAGAGGAAGCTGGGTACATCTTAAGTACTTACAGCAGCTAATTTTACAGTAGGATTGACAAAGCTACTTGTATAACTTGAAACACATAACACTACAGTAGATATGAATGCTGGGTTTCAATTTACTTTGAAATACTTCAAAATATAAAAATATGCAATAATCAAAGTTAGAAAACATAATAGATATATATCTAAAAGATAGTTTTATTTATTTGAAGACACACTCTAGAAATACTGAGTGACTAAAAAGATGTGGAAATATTTTATTTCATATAAATATAAATTATGATTTATTACTTATTTAATATTAAGTAGGGTTAATACAATTTTGTCTTCTGATTGTTTTATTCTTAGATTTTTTCCCTTCAGTATTACATCCAGAAACCTGATTAGTTTCATGACATGGTTTGTTTCTTCAGTGATTTAGGTATCAAGGTGATTAAAATTTTCATCACAGAAGTGGTCTCTTGGGATACATGAAAGAGACAGTACAATGTATAAGTTGAACATGCCCTCAGTATGTACAAATAAACTGCACATAAAATGTCAGCCTTCTTTTACTGAGCTCAGAGCCATCCCATAAGTAAAGCAAAGGTTCAAAGGCATTACAGTTGCTTAGTTGCTCACTTACCCTCATGTCTAATAAAATCAGTCTCTTCCAAAAATCACATCAGACCAAACTATAATCACCTCCTCTCTAGTACCAGCTCTATAATTCACACAGTATTCATCTCCTAAAGGATAGAGCATGCTTTACTGTGCCTGTTTTCTGATTAAGACGGTAACTTTTCAGCTACCTTCAGGGCTGCTATAAACTCTGCATTACAATTTAGGAGAAAATATTGGAAAGGAGTAGCATCTTTCTCCAAAGAGAAGAAATTCAGCTTCCTTCAAAAAAAATTTTACTTAGAAACAGCTAAGTAAAAAGAGGAAATCTCTGTTTGATAACCAAATGTTCATGTCTTAGGTGGTAGCCCAACTTTCTTGCAGTTTTCAAGCGCAGCTAGCATCAATGTTAACAGGAACATTTCCTACTATTTGCTTTTTTTTGACAATATTATGGAACTGCTTGAAGATTTTTTTTTTTGAAATAGCTAAATATTTTTTTTTCCATGGTTTCTGTTATTACTTTTGCAAGTGTTAAGAACTTCTGTCTCAATAGACTTTCCATGTCTCTCATTGATTGCTAACGGTATAACAAAAACCACATAAGAATGGTTTCCAAATCCCACAGTTCTGTCATCTTTTCACTACCTCCAGAGTAATCACCTCCATATGTACTACTGCTTTGAAGTAGTGTTTGTTTCTTGCTAAATGTGAGACAAAATTAATCATAAAAGTAAAGGAGCTATGTGATTATCCGGAGATTTTATAGGAGTTTTTTCTAATGGGAAAAAGGACTCAACAATTTAAAATACAATATCTGGCCCACTGATACTTTCAAAGTAAAGAAACCCTGGCAGTCTGAATGTCAGAGATATTTCTACCACTAGAGAAGAAAATTAAAACTTAAAGCAACTTTTGGTAAGTCTAGATGGTTTACATTCCCACAGATAACAGAATTTAGTATGAATACATGGTTGTATCTTTTGAAAACAAAGTACTCTAAACCCATGTGCTTTTGTAAAAATTTTGAGCAAAATATCATAGAAAATAAATGGTTCTGGACTTGCATAATGAAATTACCATTTTGTATATATAGTTTTAAAAAACTTTCACAAAATTTAATATTTTTTCAATGTTAAAAAACCCAAGGGTTTTATTCTAATATGTTCATTTTGCAAAATAACATTTCAAAAGCTTTTTAAACTTCATTGTTGCTGAAATATTACTTTTAAACCTTTAAAAATGCCTGAGCTAGTACTTACAACGTCTTCTTTGAATGGTCACATGGCTTCTTCTACCATAAGCATGTGTTTATCTTCACAATATAAAAATCAGAGAAGAAATCCAAACATCTCATTTAATCAATGGCACACAAGGTTGGCACAGAAGTTATTTAAAGAGAACTGAACCTTTGTATCATACAACAGTGTCATAACCCAGGAAACATTCTTCACATTCTATTTAAAAACTACCATGTAACAGCTTGCTGTGCAATGACTAGATAATTGATAACAATATTGTGGTTTAAAAATCTCATTTTTGATCAGAAGTGATTTTACTCTAAAATGCACATATACTCTAAAATGCTCTAAAATACAGTCTTCGGTGTCCTCAAGGGTGTCCTTTATTGTCATCCCCTGATTGTGGGGGTGATTAGTGGTAAACAAGAACAAGGAACTGTTTAGATGCTCAGCTGCGAGATGGGGTCAGTCACCACATATGTAGAATCAAAGAAAAATCATAGGCAAAGTCAAATAATGATCTTTCCTTTTTTTTTTTCTTTATTTTTAAAAATTTTTTTCTTTTTTTTTTTTAGATGGCTAAAAAAGGCAGTCCTTGATTGATACTTATTCTGCATGGTTGGAACTTGCATCTAAGCATACTTTTCAGAAACAGAGAAAGCAAATTAATTTTTTGCATTTTACCATATAGCATAAGACACTGCAGTGACCTTAATAAAATATTAAACTTAAAAGTGTATTTAAATCTATAATATTTGTTTGCTAAAGGTAATAATATTTTAAAGTAAGATCATCCCGAATTGTTCACCTTACTCACCATGGTTTTCAACATCTCCTTCTTCATGTCTAATATGCTGCCTCACACCTGAAATCAATTCACCATTCAGCACATCTTTTATTCCTTTCCATAAGCTTCCTACTTGTTGAGGATGGACAGCAGAGTAAATATATAACAGGTGAGTGAAGATAATAAAATCATTCTTTCTTCCAATAGTCTGTACATCACCATTTTTGCTGATAACTTGCAATGTCTGACCTTTTAAACTGACAGGATGTTCACCACTGAAGCTTTATAAAGATGGTTATCTCGTCTCAGAAAAATGGAAGCCAGGCATTCAAGACTGACTTGTATTTGTCTCTGAATCAAACTGTCATTTTTGCTCTGTTAGTGTCTGTTATCAAGTCAGGACAAGCAGTTATTCTTTTGGCTAGTTCATGTAACCTTGAATTTTTCAGAAAGTCCTTGAGAGTTAATTCAATTGGTTTATGCAACTACAGTTCATGTATATGAGTGAGTTATACAGAATCCTGGCAGATAGAAGTTGTAATAAACATTTAATTTACAATCCCTACAATCCTTTTAGCTTTGCAAAGTGCTTCATGTATCCATCTATTTCCACTGATTTATTATAATTCCTGCTTAGCTCAACTTACATTTATGAGGAATCATTCATGGCTTAGAAACCAAGGCAAAGATATAAACAGTCCATCATTTAGCCAGAATCCTGTTAAGATTTCAAACTGGATTTTAGTCCAGAAATTTAACAAATGGACAGCCCTTCTCGTTTCCAAATCAAATCAAAACAAACAAAATGGTGCATCAACACCCCTTTACAAGTGACACAAATATATATGTCAGAGACTAAGGAATTCACTGTATTATTGCAAAAAGTAAAAATTAGCTCATTACAAGGTGCCAAACTACAAAACATTTCTAAGTAGCAAAAGTATCACATACTGGTTTATGTATTTGCATAATTCACTACAAATTTAACAACTAAATAAATAGTCAAAATCAATCTAGAATTCAGAATTTGCAGGTAAGTAACCTATATTAAAGATGAAGGACCAGTCTCTGAACAGTTTTTAAATTTTAATAGCAAAAATATTGTACTTTTAAGAGAAAAGTTGTTTTTTTTTTCTTACAGATTTTATCTTTTTTTTTTTCTTCTGTGTCTCCCTGTAATTTCATCACTGATCTTCCCTTTCTAGTACAGCAGGCAAAGTGCTCCTAAAAATTCTTGCAGATGGTGGTAGGAATTTGAAGCCACTTTGTGGAAGTGTGCAAACAGACAAAATGGGATTTCAAAATATACATAGGACACTTCAATGTCAAAAGCACAATACCTTCAAGGATTTAAGTTTAAAAAAGTCTTTCTTCCTAAAAAATTGTGATTCAAAAATAAATAAAACCACATCAAGAGTGTAGACAACTTCAATTTAATTGCCATTGCTGTGCTCAGAAATTACAGAGAAATACAGAGATTACCCATAGCATTAAGAAAAAGAATAAAGTTGTGTGGCTGTTGTCTATCTGTATGTAAAATAAATCTCTTGGGTATGATAATCAATAGCAGGGTGAAAACATTAAAGTCCTTTTTGCTGCTTCTTTTTATAAACCTTACACAACAGTACACAAAAATGCTGCTGGCTTTGAGATACTGATGTTCACATTCACATTGATATTCACTTTGCGTCAAACTACCCTCCTATAAGCTTTTAAATATTTCAGGACATTGACGAGCCAAATGAAAAATGAGGATATTGGGGCTGGAGGCTCAGAGATTTAATGAGAAGAACAACAGTGATTTAGTGCAGAGGACCTTTTTAGCAAATGGTGGGCTATTTCTTCATGAAGAGAAATTCTGGTAAGGAAGCACTTGTAGTAAAGAGAGTTAATACATTATTGTAAATATTGAAAATTTTGGAAAGATATTAATCTTGATAATTTCTGAGTTTTCAGGATAAAACATGTAAAAGATGTCACCATTGAATTAGGAATGGGAATGAAGGTGACAAATCTTGATAATTTCTGAGTTTTCAGGATAAAACATGTAAAAGATGTCACCATTGAATTAGGAATGGGAATGAAGGTGACAAATCTTGATAATTTCTGAGTTTTCAGGATAAAACATGTAAAAGATGTCACCATTGAATTAGGAATGGGAATGAAGGTGACACAACTCCATGCATTTTCAGAAGGTATAAAAGTTCACTTTATTACAGAACTTCATATTTTTTATATGCAACATCATTCACCCAGAACTTGATTGGTTCTTAATGACACCAGTCACCCAATTGGTTAATTAGGAACATGACCATCTTGCCATAATATCTTGTATAACACATTCCACATGTTCACAAACACTAGCCACAGAGACCAAGATAAGAATTGCTTTAATTCTTTTCTCTGAGCTTCTCACAATTTCCCCAGGATGATGCTTGGGAAACTACCTGTTTCTCTCTGAGTACATCCACAATAGATGTGATTTATAGGACTTCAGTATCTTTTTTGAGGAAAATTAGATGCAGTTAGATATTTTTCCTTTACTGTTTACTGTTTGTGAAGTGCAAAGGGAAATTTCTGATACATTATACAGTATTTTCAATAGAGAAAGCTTTGAAGCATTTTGTGAAACAATTAGAACTGGGCAAAAACTTATTCAATAATATTAATAATTCAAGAAATTTTCCCCACTTCTTTTTTAAAGAAAGAAGATTTTCTACCAGTGGATTTCATATTGTTTGAGCTTGTTTAATATATAGACGTATTCTTATGTAGCTTAAATGAGCTATTCAGTTCTGGCAGGTAAAATGCAAATGGAAATACATGAATGTGCATATTTACTTGTTATGATTGTTTTGAGCAATTCATGATGTTCACAAGTTTTAAGTCAAGATTTTAGTTATTACTTGGATAATTAAGATTGCTTTTAACAAAAAATTTCTACTGTTCTATTCATTACTGCTTAGAAAGATGAATTCAAATTCTGGTTTCCTGGTTGAACAGGATGTAGTTGCAATAAATAGATTGTCTACACAAGCAGAAAAATTGAGACCTAATTTAACTATAGCCTAACTACATGTTTACAAATAGAAACTTTCTTCAGTACAGAAAGTTCTGCTGGTTCTCCTATAACATGTAGTCTAGTTTGGGAAAATAAAATGGAAAATGTATGATTTTCCTGAAGCTAACACTCTGGAATCTCCTGTCTATGGTACTCTCAGAATGAACAATTAGGATACATATATTTGTTTATAATATAGCATTTTCCGAATGTTTCAGATAATTCTTTCTAAAACAAAGGATTGTTACATATCTCAGTCATGGCACAATTCAAATATCTTAGAAACTAAGATCCCTGAGTCTCATTTCCAGGCATGATTAAAGCCTGGAGCTTAAAGAATTATATTATTATTTTATTGAAAGATGCAGACACAAGGCTGAGATATGGTACTGATCATTAGGGATTTTAAGTAGAACCATTAGCAAAGGACTACATGTTCTGTTGACTACACCTGAGGGGCTTTTGGTAAGTGACTAAATCAGTAAATGAGTTCTCATTAAACATAACAAGTAGCAAGTACTGGGAATGAATCAGGTAAAAATAGGTTGGCTATTCTATTTCAGCTAATTGCTCTCCTGACAAACTGTTTTTCTGGGCAAGGTCTTGAAAGCTATTGCTGTAGCTCTAGCAAAAAGGTATCAAAGGAATATTCAGTCCGTGATTGCTGTACATCAACCCCAATGTGAATTTTAGCATGTAAAATGTCTTCCTTCGTAACCTATATAGACTGTACATATAATTTCTTCTAAAAATACTTCTGAGAGTAGTGGGATGAAGAGTTACCCTTACCAGTATGCTTGCTGGAAAAGTGCATATGTACCCTATTGGGGTTTCCTTTGTCCTGGGACTTCTCCATCTAATCAAAACAATTTAATTAATAATGTATCTCAATTGTGCTTTTTTCCTAGAATGCTTTCAGTCTATTAAGATATTCTATTTCCTACTTTTTTTTTCTTTCTCTGCAGTAGAAAGGTTAGGCACAGAAATAAATAACCTGCTTTAATGCCTTTCTCCACTATTTCTGGGAATGAAGCAGACTACAATAATGCTGTTGTATTTGTTTATATTTTATCAGGTTTTTAGTGGTAATTACTTATAGCAGTTTGAAGAACTGTAGGCTTTTCTTACTATGTCTCATTTACAATTTTAGTTATTTACATGTTTACCAGTCAGTTAATAATAGACTATTTAATATTTATATTTATTCATGGTGGTGTAATGCATACAGAAGATTCACAAATCAATTTTAGCTTCTTCTGATTATAATTCTTAAAAAAAAAAAAAAGACAAAAAGATATCTTCATTCAATCTGACATGTCCAAGTTAAAAATAATTTAGCTTGGTTTGAAATAGGTAAATACGGCAAATGAAAAAGAGTGTTGGAAAACATGGCTTTAGCACTTGGTTATGATACACTTTCATAAAGTGTACAGGTGTAAAAAGATGCAAATTTATTGATTTGAAATCTTTGGAGCTACATAATCCCTTATGCATCAATAAGCTGATAAGCATAGCCAAATCTTCTTTTTATTTAGTACTGTGCTCTGCTTCTTCTTTTGCCCTTTTCATTCTTTGTCTTTCATCTTTAATGGAGTCTGCTGTCGATTATAATCATTACTTTTCATAAAGTAACTAATATAATAGTTTTGGAGTTTTTTTAAAATAAAGATTATAAAGTCTGATGGGAAATTCCTGATCATTTGGTCTCATCTTCTGTTCTAGCTTGGTCACAGACATCCCACAGGTAAATTCATGTTTGAAAGAAAGCATATGTACAAACACAAACACACACTCATAATAAAAATGTAAATTTTTTTGTTGTAAGAGCTACCTTATCTGAGACTTTGTATCATATCAAAATAATTTATATTATTTATTTGTAATCTGAATTTATCTATTTAACTTCCAGTCTCTTAATAATTAAGTCATGAGCCCTCTATAATCTACTAAATATTATTTAGTGTTCTAAACTGAGGTAAACTGGAAAAAAAAATTAAAATATAAAAAAGAAGTCATTCATAGAAATGTAAAATATATACCATACATAGTTTAATAATTCTCTAAATGAAGTTACTATGGAATGACAAATTTTACAGTAAAAAAAGGGAAACAACTGGAGGAAAATTCCAAGTTAAGTATCTCAAGTCAAACAATTGCATTCATTTAATAATAAATATGACCCTGGCATGAAAGCACAGTGCTGTCATCATGTAGGTTTCTGATGACTGAGAATAATTTTATTTATAAAATATTAGCAAATTATCATAAACAAGAAAATAATGACAGATATATAGAAAAATTAGACTTTACAGGATGAAGTGTTGAGTCATGTAGTTAGAGATTAAAAATTATAGAGGTCTTTTTAGAAAGAGAAAGTTCATTAGAGGAGATTAAATTTCCATGTGGCATCTCTTTCTCTGCTAATGGTAATGTGGACATGAAATAAAGAAATTAAATCAATCAATAATGATCATTCCAGCTGACATAGGCAAATATTTCTGGTAGTGTACAAACACTTAAGACTTCATTAAGAATACCATTCATAATTTTAAACTTCAGTGGTCAAGAAAAGTGGACACAAATGAGTAGAGTTTCAAAGAAAATTTGCAGGATGATATATATACTAAAGGACCTGTGAAATAAGATATCTAAATGGCTTTGAATTATTTATCTTAGCAAAGTGAACACATTTTTTCTATAAACATACAACTAATATGATTAAAATCCCTGAAGATCTAAAAGTAGGAATTAATAAGCCCGTTCATATATGTAGACTGAAAAATGGAAGTTACCTTCTTGCCATTGAGACATAAGGTTTTTGAATGGCATCAAATTTAAAAAAATATGCTCTACTAGTTCTGTGACAGAACCAGGTAATTTATGCAAGTTAAGAGGATTGACTATAATAAGGTTATATGTATAATAACCCAATCTTTTAATTGCAATCATAATATTTACTTTAAATAGCGTGAAATATCTTCTTGATAAACTTCACTCGGGATTGAGTAGCTACTCCTAACAAAAACAATATTTTATTTGTGTGGGAGTACACTGATGTGGGAGCACAATGTTTTTGTGACACAATAGTAAAAATTTACTTTTTTATCATTCATATTTAATTTTTCTTCCAGTTGATGTGACCCTTTAAAATGATGAAATGCCTAGTATGCCCTGTCTTCTGGTACAATATGGACACAGGAAGCCAATACTACATCACTTTATACTTGATTCCCTTGAATGTGATGTCAGAGACACTTGAAGTCAGTGACTTTGAAAGGACTAATTAAGGTTGCCTGATGTAGACAGCCAGGGGAAATACTTGTCTATGAATCACTTTAGGCCTACTGGCCATGGAAACTGCTTTTGAATAGTGAGACTTTCCCTCTGCACATGATCTCTTCCGGCCTCAAAATCTCTCCTAATTAGGTTATAATCAGCAATTTGAACATCAGCCAAAACAGCTTTCAGATTCTAGCAATACTGGACAGATGAAATGTTTATTCATGAATTAGTAATTTATAATTGCTATACTTTATTACTCAGGCTCCTGGAAATGAGCTCTTATTTGAATATGGTTCTTCTATCTGGTATCTTGTACTTTTAGAAATAAAGTAGCAATATTTAACTCTTCTTCCATACGTGGAGAAATTCATTACTGTTAAACTTCAGGCTCCTGAGTGATCAAGGGCCCAAGATGCCTATGCATATAGATACACAAATAAAATTGAATTGCAAAAAAGAAAGGCCATAGTGTGATTTTCATTAACTGCTTTTAGGTTTCTGTCTCCTCTCAGCTCTTCTAGAACTCAGCTTTAGGAAGATTTCAGCACAGTGGGGGCTCAGGGAACCTGGTCACACCTTCCATCAAGACTATAGAATTGATATTGTTGGAAGACACAAATCAGTTAGAAAGACCAGAAAGTACTTTTACACACATCCACTGAAGAGAAAAATGCTGTCAAAGTAGTTTTTCATCAAATTCCACAAGATTTCTTTCATACTTTCACAAACTTTCCTTTTATTCAGGATGTCTTCAGAACTGAACAGTGAAGTAAGTACCACTAATGTTGAACGTTTTGGTTCTCCTTTACTTTCTCAATGGTGATACACATGAATGGCTTTCTGAAGTCAAAGCATATGCACCCTGTGCTTTTTCACACTCACTAACTTTCCATACATTTAAAATTCTCATGCTGTGTTTAATTTTAACATTCAAATTTACAGTTAATCTGAGTTTCTGGACCTTAGGGTTTACAATTAATTTGTATTACAAAACTTTGTCAAAAATGCTTTCTGGAAATTGCTTTTCCATTAGAAAACCTGAAATTGTATTTGGCATGATGTTTTCATTCAATCTTCAAGGTTACATTACCTTCAAAATTAATCAATAGGCACTTGATTCCTCGATGAAGGTTGAAAAGATTTTCTGGCAGCCCTGGCAAAAAATGTTTGGCAATTCAGTTACCTAAAATTGCACTTGATTTTTAAAAGTAATTAGTCAACAGCTAGATCTCTAGGAGTAGATCATTCTTTAGGAAGGGAGCTGGGAAATGTCAGTATTTGAAATGGATTTGAACATGGATATTAGGGGATCTGGATTTTCTATGAACATTTCCTTTAAACCTAAAACTATGTAACTAAATGACTTTTGCGAAAGCAATAGCCCAATTCCTCATGACATTAGTAGTTGCATCTCCTGAAGATCTGGCTCACTTCAGTAAGTGATAGTATGCTAGTTGAGGGTTGAAATCAACTAGACATGAATGAAAATGAAATCTTAAAAAATGTTTATTATTCAATATTGTATTATTTTAATAAAAATTGGTATGAATAGAAGACAGGTTTCAGTATCTTCTAGCTACTTTGAAGGGCAAACAAGGACATATGTCTCAAGAAACGTTATTGACATGTGTTTGAAATCATCTGTTAAATTGTGAGAACATAAGATACCTTAGGGTATAGAAACTGTACATATCTCCACTCATTCAAAATCTTAAAGGAAAATATGTGAAGCTGTTGAAGACCACAGTTTCTTGCAAACTATCAAGATTTTTGACACAAAATAATTGAGATGGGGTTTGTAGTCTCAGCATTAAAACAAATTACCAAGAGGAATATGTAAAGAAGACATTTTATATTCTAAAAGTAAAACTCTGAAAACTTGCTAGAGCTTAAAAGTTAGTTGAAAATATTACCATTCACATTTCTTTGAACATGGGAAATGGAAATTTTAATATGAATCACATATCATGGGAAGTAAATCTGAATATTTGTGATAGACAATCAACTGCATCTTCGCAGTCTTGTTTATTTTACAGGTGCTGCAAAAACCCTGACCCTTTAAAGACATAAAGAATGTAACTACAAGTGCTCCTTTAAGAAGGAAGTACCAGATGATTAGAAATCAAAATGTAGCAAATCATACTAAATAATGATTAGTAACTAGCAAAATTATTTGTTTAGCTAGAGGCAATAACTGTATGGCAAATAATCTGAGAGGCTCTGTGGTGCTTTAGAAAAAACATAGGCTTGAGAAACTATAGTTTCTCAAGTTTGCAGGCATTGGGGCAGAAAGTCAATAATGAACTTGAAGATTTCAATCCCTTCAGTTTAAGGAAAGTATTTTAGATAATTCCCAAATGATATTTCATTAGAGAAATTGTTCATTATGGAAATCTACTAGAAAATCCAGGAACTGTAGGAGGTTGCATGCCAGGTGACTCATAACTGGCATTTGATCAAGTTCCTCAATAGATTTTGTAAAAAGACAAAAGGGACAGGTTTCTTTCCTTGAGGTCAGGCTACAAAAGTTGTATAATTTCCAAAATCTGTGTATGCTATTTGTTGAAGAGTGATCTGTGTGAGCAGAGTGCTGAAAATCCATATGTTTTGTTGCCTGTCTACCCAGCTGTCAATCACTGCATGGAACATGAGACCTTTCTGGATGACGGCACAAGTAAGTATAGTTTGCAATATTTCAGTGTCATGACTTCACTTTAAAAATGTATAAAACAGAATTCTTCAGACTAAAACTGAGCATTCATGATCCTACTAATGTCTGAACATG
The DNA here is from genome assembly GCF_048771995.1 of Taeniopygia guttata. Classification (NCBI taxonomy): domain Eukaryota; kingdom Metazoa; phylum Chordata; class Aves; order Passeriformes; family Estrildidae; genus Taeniopygia; species Taeniopygia guttata. Next base: position 36,315,324 of record NC_133030.1, read on the forward strand.
AATCTGTCCATTTGGATAAGTATCTAAAGGTATATATTTATAAATATATATATATATAGCAATATGGTTGTGATATACTGAACAAATACTTTCACAGAAGTATCCATAATGAGTTTTATTTCCTGATGTAGTTCCAGAGTGAGAAATGTATGTAACATACATTTCTTTCTATTTTAAATTTTTTTCTCTCTATGAAGCCTTGAGATTCATCTACCATTTGGTATGCACAGATCTTGCTTTCCCTATTCTAAGTGCCATTATCTCCATCCACAAATAGTCCCTCCATCCCTCCAATAAATAAATAAATAAATAAATATAAAAGAAACAGAAAAATCTGTATTCTTCTTACATGGAATTAAAAGGCAACATTCTCTTTAAAGTCAGATTACTTGCAAGAGAAATAAGGCAAATTATTTCATTAACTTCCCCTTCAGCATATGAAAGTGATTCTATACTTATTATCTCTGCTTTAAATTTAAGGAATACACCAAAATTATATGATTTCTGTATGCTGGCAGGTTCTACCATAAGAATAGAAATCTCATGAAATATTTCAGGAAAGTTGCCTGCATAAACAAACTGGTATGATTAAAGAAGAAACATTATCGAATACAGTTTTAGTATCTTTATTTCAGTTTGGTTGGTCCTTTTTTTTTTCCTTGGTGAATGTATGAGAGTATATCTTTACAAATAAAGCAGACTAGAAAGTGAGTTGAATTAAGACAGATAAATGAATCTTCACAAAATAATTGTTTTTCTTTCAACCCAATGAATTATAGTAAAAAGTGTGTGGGACATTGCATGGTGGATGGTACATGCAGAAATAAAATGAAGAACACAGTGGTTTGTTTCAGCTCATTTTGTAGGATGAGGCAGTACCACAGACAGCTGGCATAGGCTACTAGTGCAGAAGATTAAAAAGTTTAAAGATGAATGTATTATATGCTTAATAACATTCATTTAAACACTACTGCAAAAGTAAAGAATAGATAGTATGGTTTTTGATTTAAAACTTCTCAGAGTATTTGAACAGATGTTTTTCATTGTTTTTGGGAGATTCCATAAAGACTAAGGTAGAAATTAAGACTGGCAGAAAAGAAGAGATGATGTATAATAAGACTATAGATGGATAGAAAAAGTTAAACATTTTAACAGATGGAACAGTTCAATGAATATAAATATAAAATAATTATGAATTTGATGGGTCTTTATCACACAAGGCCATGTTCATCATAAATTATAAGCTATAAAAAGGATTTCTACAGTCAAAAGACAAGCCTGTTTGTATCATTAATGAATGATGAACAACAGAGACACAAACCCCAAATCTCAGTGTGAAGAATGACAACTTTGATAAGTCCATTACACAGGCTTTCCTAAACTCTGTAAAATATGTAGAATTAAAAATAAAAAGATCTTTCTTTTAAATCCCACGAGAAAAGCCTTTACGTGATTAAAATTTAGTGGTTTGCTGTAATAATTTTGAAATGAAAGAATTAAATCATTTAAAAGTGGGAAACAAGTAGATCACAGACTTAGTTAAAATGAATCAGAGTGAAAATGAGTTAAACATAAATTTATTTTAGAGTGCACTTATTGACACTTCATCAATAATGTATTATTATTTCAGTGCATAGTGTCATATATTACACATTGCGTACATAGAATATCCTCTCATTATGTTAATTAGTACAGGAATCCTCAAAAATTTTCTGCCTCAGTATCCATTTCTACAGACATAAAGAACCATTAGGGGCAACTATCAAAAGACTGCTTTACATTTGCTAAAAAGTCTCTCCCTAATAAGATTGTTTTCTTTTAATCGGATATTAGCAAGTAACTCAATTTACAAGTGACAGCATATACTGTGATAACAGTCCATGTCACATCCAAGTGACTCACTAAAGAACAGGATATCTGTCATCAGTTTGGTGGAATGAAACAGAGAGACATCCTCTAAAGAGATAAAGCTGAACCTTGTTTCTAATCTGGACATGACAGAATAACAGTATGGGATTATGTCAAATTTAGAGGAACGATAACTGTAATTTACAGATGATAATCTAATTTACACAGTGTCTGTTTAAACTGCCAGAAGAAAGTGAGAGTGACACACGTGTGGATTTTGCAGACTCACCTTTCCAGTCTGCCCTTGTCTGATGCCGTGTTTGCCTGTACTCCCACAGCAGCCCAGCTGCTAAAACAGATTTTCACAATCCTAACAGTTTCATTGCAGTGTCATTGGACTGCTCACTTTATAGGAGGTCCTTTCCAAACTGCAAAGGAATAAAATGACATGTTGTCTCATTCTGGTAAAAAACAAGGCTGAATCACATGGCACCAAATGCAGAACCATTGTTCTTTCACGAAACTGCAGAGAGTGAAGATGGTGTTCACCAGCAGAGATTTTTATACTTGAATATTTGCTAAGTCCAAGATAGTCAACCCAGGCTCACTCTGTAGCCAAAGGAGAGAAATAAGGGTGGTTCCCCTCGCTTTGAAATGCTTATTAATCTCCAGAGACCATAGCTCTGGCACTATACTTGTTGTACCACACGTAACACTGGTTAAAACTTCTTTTGAATACAAAACACCTGCTTCACCTGAAAGTAAAATCAGTTTTCAGTGAAATATCATTTTAATAACAATATCATATTACTGTGTGAAAAAAAATCTATTTTTTCTTGCTAAAACAATGAAAAAAATTAAAATTGAAATGTGCCATATGCTTTACAGATGTATAAATCCCTGGGAATTGTCCTAGTTTTACTTACAAAGGTAGTTGTCGGAACTCAAAATGTCCCTCAGACATTTTTAGAGGTTCCAGGCCTTGGTCAGAAGCATTTTAGACCCTGGCAAGCAGCTGAGAACAGCTGTGATTTTGAGTTTGAACCATGGAATGAATTACCAACTTTAAAGGTGGAACAAGCAGTCACAGAGGGTTAGATGGTATAGTAAAAGTAGTCACAAATTAGAGGGTAAAATTTTTTAGTATTGTACAGGGGGGTTTTAACACCTGTACAGGGGGGTTTTACTTTGTACAGGGGGGTCAGGAGTTCTAAGATGGAGGAAAGTGGACCTGATCCTGTTCTTCCTCCTTCTTCTTCCTTACCTCCATGTTCTTGGTGATGTTGGCATTTTTCTATTGGTTTAGGCTAGGGACACACTATTCAACGTAGATGATAGATATTGGCACATTATTGTAAATATAGTACACGTAATTTCTTGTATATAATGTTTGTACCATCCCACTGAGGGGCAGAGCCCCACACGCTGCCCTGCAGGACAGACCTGCGGCAGGGCAGCAGAACTTGTTATAGATAAGCAAAAATAAACAACCTTGAAACCAGCACGGACAAACTATGGCTTCTTCTTTGGCAACGGGGCAGAAAGACAGAGACTTTCTACAATCTCGGAATCACCAATACCCACAGATTCCGACAGGTAGTTTTAGATTAATTTTGATTATGGCTTTTGGATTTTAAATATAAGATGAATAAGTTAGTATAGTATGGATTTTAATTAAAGCATACTTTGTCTAAAGAATTTTTCATTTATTTGTACAGCCTGGCAAAATCCAAAATAATTGCAAGAAGTTACTCTGGGACTAGGATTGGGTAAATTTTTCAAAGTAAAGGAGAGAATGAGTTGTCCTTCTGTCTAGGGAGCTGCTATCAATGGTTTGTGTGTCCTCTGGCCCCAGGAGCTGGACAGCAGCCACATCCCTACAATCCTTGGCTCCAAAGATGGATTCTGTTGTGCTGTGCTCCAAGGTATAAGCAGATAAATAAGAGCCGCTGAAGCTGGCACATTGAAGTCTTGAAGCTCTGAAAAGGGCTTGGTAAATACCCAGGGATATTCTGGTCCCAAATTAACCTTTGGAGACCAAGAAATTCTTAGGTGTTTCCACTGCGCTCTGAGTCCCAAAGACTTCTGGTTTCTGTGACGTCCTGCCTGCCATGTTGCTACTATAAATATAGATTAAGTGAATTCACAGATTGCTTGAACCCCAATTTGGCTGAAAGAGGATATATCTCAAGTAATAAAACCCATAAATATTACCATTCTTTTTTTGGCATGATAAAATCAGACATGATATCAGACTTTTTAAGTCTTAATTATAGGAATGTAGTTTAAAAAAAAAGATATATTTTCAGGATTGAATTTTAAAAATATATTTCATTCTTTGATATGAAATTAAAAAATTCTTGATTGCTTATTTTTTATGAAAGCAGAAAGATTTAGCTGATAAAGTATATGAATTAACTGAGTAAAATATAAAAGATAACAAAAAATATAAAATGCATTAACCGGTACACAATATAGCCACAATATGTTTTAAAATACTATGCAAAGTTTTAGAATATACTTTCTAGTTGCATGCATAATAAGGAATGTAACATAATGCATCCTATTTTCTAATCTTTCCCCCAAGAGCTCATCTGTAACAGTCAAAGAGAAAAATGAGATTATAAAAAACAAAAAAAAAAAAAGGTTTTCACAAATCTAATTGAAAATTTTCATTAGGCTGATGTTATTTTTAGACTGTCTCAAGGCTTCATAATTGAGCTTTTACAATTGTACAAACAAATAGAAGACCAGTAAGAACCTGAAATTCATTAGGTTTACTAACGAAGTCAGCCTGGAAACCTCTTCATTGAATATTGCAATCTGATTGCCATCACATTCTGATTGGACTCTTGATTTACATTTTAATGAGCATATATTATTTCAAAGGCAAACCAGGGTATTATCAGGGTATTTCTGAAAAGATTAAATGAAAAAACATCTTATGTTCTGTTTTATAAAAATATTAAAAGTATAAATGCAAGGCAGAAACAATTTAATATATTGGAAGGAGTTTATAATAACTGATGTTAATGAATTAATTTTAGATTCCTGTGAAAGAATGTATTTTAAGCTCCTTATTGAGAAATTAATTTTTCAAGATTATTGTTTTTGCAGTGGACACCCAAATAGCTACTTAGACTTCTTCATTCTCAATGAGATATTTATTGCTTATGAAAAAGAAGAAATATTAGAGAAAGATATTTTTAAATAATTTTGTCTCTAAGTACATGCAAACTGTTTACTCCAGATTAATTTTCTATTTCTTACATTATTTATTCTTATTTATTTAATTATTATTTTCTGTCTATTTTACTTAGTACCTTATTATTTTTATGAATGTATTTTAAAAATAAAATTTGGATCTTTGCTACAGTTTTACTGAGTGGTAGCAAATTTTAATGCAAAAAATAATATGGCTTCTTCTAAATTCAATCATTAAAAAATTGAAACATGGAGGTAATTACTTTTTGTCCCCTTGCATATTCTTATTTTTATCACTGGATAGAGTAGCTGTGAGAAAAGACTGGTGCATCAACATGCTGTTGGAGTAAATACAAAAAACTGCTGAATTGATTGGACTATTCCTATATTGAAATAGAATTTAAAACCCTCTAATAAACAATGAAGCAAAACCCCAAAAAGACACAAAAACTCAAAGAGCTAGCAGAAGCCAGAGCTCTTTTCAGTACAGCTGTAGAAAGCTGTCCTGGGCTAGGGCCATTAATCCAAACACTCTAAATGAGCAAGTTGGCTGCTCTTATTAAATGGCTGGAACTCCACTGCAGTTAGTGAAGCTGCACTGCACTGGACTATTTCCAGTTTGTAACAATTATAAAAATTGGCTCCAAAGTGCTCATGTATTTTCCAGTGCTCCTGAAAATGAGAGAGGAGAGGTATATATGACAGGAGGAAAGGTTATTTGCATGCAGAAAAGTTACAGCTCTTCTTGTATTTTGCTATTTTGTTTCTGTTTCAGGTTTTTATACAGTTTGTTTCAAACACAAAGCCAGGAAGTGAAGGCATAATTTTCCAAGAAGTTGTGGAAACATCTGTTTAGCTTTATCTGTCATAATTTTATTTTTATTTTGGTTTGCATAATTTACATGGGTTTAACTTTAACTTATTACTTACTGGACAATATACCTTTTTCTGCAAAAACTACTTCATGTAAACCTGAAAGACTGAAAAGGAAAGGGTGAAGTCATGTAAAGAAAACAAGATGGAGACACTGAGGCCAGTGAAGAAAGAGTCAAATCCCAAACAAGAGAAGAATGAGGAAATGCCTTAATCTTGGCCTAAAATTTACTTGTAAAGCTATAGTAAAGATATAATTGATACATCAGACTCTTTCCCCTGTAATTTGTAGAATGCACTGGGGGAATGTAGCATTCTAACCCAGCTATGAGGAAAGGCACACGTGTTGAATCAAGCAGATGTTGAAGTAGTTGTGATCTGATGAGAAGCTTGAACAGAAAGAAATGAGAAGTGAAAAAACTTGCCCTAAAGATAGAAGACCTCTGTTCCCAGAGATGAAGATGATCCCAAAGTAAGATGAAAAGAACTTTTGCTTTTATACTAGAACAGCTCATCCTTAAAATTGTACCCCACAAGCTGAGATGACCCATGGTAGTAGTTGTGGGAAGACTACAAAATTGTGGGAGGGTCTTCACAATTGAAGATTTCTGGCTGCTGCTATTCATGAAAATTAAAACCATGAGAAAACTGTTTGTTGTGAAAAACTCTCCACGGCATGGCAAGAGAGATTCCTCTCCCTAAGTGAATGAAGGAAGATTATTTTAAAGATTGTAAAGTGACTGAAAATGCCAGGTTTTGTCTCTTTATGTTGTAAGTAGGAAAGGAAAGAGGAGTTGAGGAAAAGAGAAGTGTTCTGAAAGTTTATTCTAATTCTTATTATTCTTTTAGTTCTGTTAATAAAGATTTCTTTGTACCCTTTAAAGTTTTGAGCCTGCTTTTGCCCTTCTCCTATCCTTATCTCACAGGAAAAAATAAAAATAATTTTAATGGGTGCACTGGAATTTGGCCAGCAGTCAACCCACTACAGTAATTGGTGCTGTAACTCAGATTAGCAAACCAAAACTACTACATCCTTCTGCTTAGTCTGTCTTTTCTTTCTCCCCCACCCCCAACCTGCCCCCTTCCATTTCTTCATATCTCTCTATATTTACTGTTAAATAAAATCTGTATTATTGACTTCAGCCTGTGGTTGTTCACACCTTAATTTGGACAGAGACATCGCTAGAAATGGATCATAACAACATCCTCCTGCAAGAGATTTTGGGAAGCATTAATGCAGTTGCATTTTGGCTTCAGGATTTTGGTTTTGAGGAGGTGAAGGATAACCAGACTGCAACTAATAACCCCCAAAGTGTTTGAATGTAGAGCTCAAATTTGCTGAAAAATTTGAGCTCTACAAAAGATTAAAAACATCTTTTGCAATGAAGTGTCTTTTTAGTCTTCTGTTTCCTTGTACAAGAGACTTTTTTTCTGGTTCAGCACTATTCCAGCAATCTATCACTTTCTTTGTTGCAATAGTCTGGCAGAGTCTCCTCTAGATATCAGGAAAATAAAAAAAAAAAATCTTTGTCATCACTTTTCCCATATTTGAAAGGAATATTTTTTTATTTCTCCTGAATTACTCTTAGACCTATTTTAATTTTAAGAGTGCCTGATACATGATGAGATAATAAATGTTTTGAATTCATTTCCAGAATGCTGGCTTTTTATCCCTGGAAAAAAACACAGCTTTGGTGTATCTTCATTTGTTCAGGTAAGAGGTACATCTTGTTCTCAATTTATTTTGGTGTTTCTGAGAAATACTGCAATCCAACAAATAGAAAAATGAAAACTTGTGAGATATTGTTTCATTAAACTGTGGATTTAGTTTGACTCAAAACATGGATCAAAACTTAAACAATTTTCATTGCTTCACTTTTCAGTACAAAAACCTTACAATAGAGCAATAATATACCAAAAATAGGGAACTGAAAACATTTGATTATTGAGGCTATGTACAACCATGATCAGGAGTGCTACTGAAACAAAGGCTGATCGCTTAAAGATTTGCTATACAGTAAATAGGTCACCCCAGATTATTCTGTGTAGTTTGTCTATCATTTTCAAGTTAGATTTGACTTCAGTCATAGAAGCTGCTTGCTTAAGGACAATGATTGTTTTTTTCTTTTGCCTGAAACTGTACCTTAGGCTGCAAATTCTTTGGAGCCATTACATACTTTGCAACATATTTGTTGATTAGACTTTTATAAAACACTATGATATGCTAGTCAGAAACCATGACACTACTCACGAGCAGTTTCATAAAAATATAACACAATTTTTCATATTTTTAAAGGAGAACATTCATACATACAGCTCTAAATTTTTAAGGATGCTCATTTATTCATGTATTCATCACTGTCAAACAGACAACATTTTTGCAAATGTATTATCTTTTCTTCAGTTACAGAATTTTCCATGAAAATTACGATATATTTTACCATTTTTCTGTTATCTGCAAATAATTTTCAAGTATTTACTTAAAGCTTTTGACTAAATCAAAGAAGAACAGTGGTTCTATTCAGTTTTTTCTTTTTAACACCTAAATATTCATGGTTGGTTAAGAGTTTAAGTTGCGTGAGACTTTTTCTAATCCTTTACAGGGTGAGGTAAGTGCTTAATATCTATCTGTTGTAGAAAAGGAATGCCAGGAGAAAAAGACAGTTCCTGGATGAATAACAACATATGTTTCTATTGTGATTTTATTTTATTGGTATTCATAAAAAGTTTAATAAGTAACCAGCTGTTGTTTCAGTTCTCATAATTAACTCAATCCTCAGAAACACAAGCCAAATGTTTTTACTGAAATAGGGAATTTGTCAATAGGTGTGGTACAATAATAGCATAATCAATTATAAAAAGCATATGTATACTAAGCCTTGGCAAAAGGAAAAATCTTGCAGAAGTGGTAATTTTTATCACTATCTTTATCTATTCTAATCACAGCCTAAATTCTATGCCTTTGGGAGACACCTTCACTTATGACTTGGCGCAGTGTGATTCAACAGATGGACAGAAGTAGCCAAAAGCCAGTGCTCTATGTACATTTAGGGTGTTTGACAATGACAGGATTCTCAAACAGGAATTTTTAAATAGCTGTCAATCGTAAAATGATAGCCTTATGTTTAAACTGATACAATACTACTAATTCAGCTTTGAGCTATTTCTACTTCAAAAACTAGTAACTGCCAAAGTGTACAAGGAAAGTTTTCATTTTGGCTTCATTTGGGTTTTGTATGTGTTTTTATTCTGTGGGGTGTATGAGCTGCAACTTGAAAACACACAAGACTTGAGTCTTTGGACACTGTGTCCTGGATATCAGCTCCTGTTTGATCCTGTGAAAATATCCCTTACTAAATGCAGCTGAAAGCTGAAGTGTTGGGACATGTTTAGAAGCCAGGCCAAGTTGAATGGTGTCATTTCACCACAAACAGACATATTCGTATAGCAGACAAAGGCAGTTTAAATTTCACCATCAACCCTTCTCAACTGTCATATTTGACAGGATCAAGATAGATAAAATGTTAGGATTAGTCCAAATTTCCTGAAGATACTACAAAAAAATCTAGCTGTTCCTCCCAAATCCTTTTTGTCTTAAGAGTCAAAGGATTGTGTATGAGCCTGTTTGATTCTCTTAAGAAGAGCAGGAGTTTTTTATTCTCTTTTAACATGTGTGATAAATATTTGATCCATGACATTCTGGTTCTGGGGAATAATAGCAACAGGGATGCTAAAAAAATATTTTGGTTGTAAGCAGAGTACTGCTTAGCATTTTTAGAAGCAGAGGAAGATGCTTTTCAAAGACGCACAGCTTCCACAGAAGGTAATAAACTAACATGATCAGAGAATGCTGTGGCTTTTGTGTCCTGTATTCTCATCTTGTTCCTGCCGCCTGTGCTTAGTGACACTTGTTCTGTCACCTATTCTCTTTCTACTCTGATATAATCACTTATGAAATATTGCAATAATTTTAATTACTCTTTAAAGGACCTTGTTGAGAATTCACTCTCATTTATACATGTTTTGGAGTTCTAGCTGGAAAATGCTAGCAGAATAGTGTATAGCATTTAAAAGGAGTGAATTAATAATTCTATTTTCATGGAATGTTTGTCATAACAGTCTTTATCCATGAGGACTACTGAAAAATATGTAGGCCACCACCTACAAAGTGAAATCATGACTGGGTGATACTAAGCTTACAACATAGAATATTTCAATAAAAATTATGAACATTTGATAACCTGGAAGTTATTAATACTGAATGTATATTTTATTATGCATTTTTAGTTCTAAGCAACTATTATTCTTCTAGAAATGCCTTTTTACATTGCTTTAAATTTCTTTGAAAATCTTTGTAAAATGTTAGGTCTCTATGAAACAGCTGAAAGTAAGAAGGTACTTAGAGGCAAAAATTGAAATGCTATTTCTTTTGGAGTTTGGGGGATGGTGGTGGCATTATTTGTTTGATTTTTGTTTGTTTAGGTTTTTTTTCCGCAGCGGCATCTTTTTACCTCATAATGTTGACTATACTGCAGCCATCTGCAAATACAGTCAGCCATGGGATCTAGCTGATTGAACAACAACCAGTATGAGAGAGCTTTTGTACATTTTGGGGTCCCTAACATTTTCAAATTTGCTTGCATGGAGTCTAGACAAGCAGTACTGAAAACAAATTCAAGCAAACTAGTCCACCAATATTCTCTGCTGCTGCTTTGCATTCTGCTTTGCTCTTTGCTACCAGCTGGGGTCTGCTATTCTAAATTTACTACAAATGCTTTGAGCTTGAGCTGTGGCTTGTCTATTAGACAAGAATATTGCTGAGAGGAAGCTGGTCATGGGATCTGGCAAGCATAAGGCTTCTCACAGACATGTCCTTATCTCTGTTGCATGGATCTACATTGAAGAAAAGGACAAAACCAGATAAATGTGCATCTGACCTTGTGCATAGGCTTTCTTGAGAAAGCTTAATAAGATGGAAATATCCCTAATTCCTACTATCTGTAGAAAATAGAGACTGATAAAAAATGGGGCAGCCAAACTAGTAAATGTGGATGCCTGTGATAAAGAATATCTTAACACAGTTTTAAAAGAGAAATACAATATTGTTAAAATTTTCATTAGGATAAATAATGCCTTATCTCACTAGGGATCATTTTGAGCACATTATAATAAAAAGTACTTTTTTTTCACTCACTTAAAGTTGTTAGTTTTATACATAGTGATGTAAAGCAGCTTCCTTTTCCAGGACACTCCTGAGCATGGAAAAAAATAGTACAAGATGTTCTACCTTACATTTTTGGCAAGCTATTTAACTGCTTTTGCTGAATCACATTTTAAAACCTTGACAGTGACTTAAATGGCCATGGATTTCAGCTTTGCTCCTAACATACCATAATGTCATAACTCTCCTCAGCAAGGCAGTGATGAGCAATTTTAAGCAGTGCAATGCACTCTCTGTGCGCATGTAGTCCCTCATCCCTCCTTAATAAGCATGCAGAGACATATATTTTACAAGACAGAGCAAACCAGAGGAGAAACACCCCATTAATCTCCAGCAACTGGAGCAGTTTGTTTTGTAATGAAATTTTGTTCTGTCCTTCTAATACAAACTGGCGCCTGTTTACTGTTACATTTTAGGTCCAAAAGAAGAGCTCTTTGACAGAAAATTTCACTGCGGGTCATGCATTTTCTCCATAAAAATAATGCTGAAATACTTTTCCTGCGGAAAGATACTCAAGAAGGAAACAGCATGCTCTAAACTCATATATTATTGTCTACTTTACTTCCCTTGACCAATAAAGGGCAAAAAATTTACTTGTGCAATAAATGCATGAAATCCCTTGGTTTATTATTAACCCTGTTCCATATTCACATTGATAGAGGCAGAATACCTGAAGGCAGCTATTCTGGGTTTCTTTTATTTCTTTCCAACCACAATAACATTACTGATTGATTAACAATAATAACTGTAATTGTGGATCTGCTTTGATTTTCAGCTTTTAGACAAGTAAATTTTGTGCACCTTGACACCATGAAGTGGTGTTTTTCTCTAGCTATGAATAAATCAAAATTATGCATTACTACCATAAAATTTTTTAAAATAAATATTTTACTGCTGGCTTGAATATGATGTGTTGTCAAGTTGGTTCTACAGGTATTTCTACATAAATAAAATCTCCTTTAATTCATACAGAAAATCTCTTTAATTCATAAATTCTTTACCTCACTAAGCATACCTTTCCTTAGGAAGCAGTCGTCTGCAGATTTTTGTAGTGGAAGACAGTTCCATATGTACAATTCTACCAGGCCAAGGCTCTGCATCTATTTATAAACATTTAGTTTCCCTTTTCTATAGACAGCACAAAGATTTTCTATAGGTCTTTACCAGCCAGGACTTTTTAAAAATTTTCTGACAAATATGGTGGGGTTTAATATTTAACAATTGTACAATACTTACTGTATAATTGCTGTTCAAGGAGCTGCTATTGTACATATTTAAAGAACAGTTTCTGAGGGAAGGGGTGAAACAGGGAAGTGAAAGCTGCAGCTGATGCAATGTTTTGGATGGCCTTGTGCTAGAGATACATAATATTCAAAAGAAAAACAAAAGCAAAAGTAACACAATACAACCTCTCTTGTTAAAAGCAGCAGAATGCTCAAGGTTTTTAGGGAGTCATTAAAATGTTAGGCTTTTATACAAGACAGCAAAATTCAGTAAATATGTTAGGACCCACAAGACAGCAAAATTCTGTAAATAATATAATTAATTCTTAATTACAGCAGAATTTGTTTTGTTTATAATCCTGAACCAGAGTATTTATTGTTTGAGAGAATATTGATGATACGAAAAATTTTTTCAGAGTATCAGAAATGTACAAACTTCATAAATATTAGTGCTAATGATTGTTTGAATATTTCCTGACACAGGGCACACACTTAGTTTTCTCCACTCTGAAATGATTTGTATGCTCAAGGTATACAAACACTGTGGTATACTTTGTGCTATACACAAAGTATACAAACACTGAAAATTATTGAGACTATATTATTCATGTTGTGCAGTTCACACAGTTTGTGAGCTGCACAACATGAATAATATATTCTGAGTAATTTTCAAATAATCCACATTCAAAAAACTTTTCTTCTAGTCAATTCAGCTATGGAATTTAAAGAAAAATCAAAGGAAATCAGGATCTGTGGCATGCCACTGGCTGGCCGAACTACAAACATGATTGCAATTATTATTGTTCTTTTAGATAATTAAGCATATAAAAAAATGGACAAAGAGCGCAGGATTAATATACCTCTTAATACATCAGAAGAAACCAAATCTAGTATATAAATCATTAATTAAATTCTGCATAATTTACAGTATTTATTTCTGTGAAGGTAAAATATGGCTTTTTTCATACTTAGATTGATTTCAAAATTATCCCTCAATTTTTAAAGCCTTGCACATGGAGGTTTTTGGCATGAAATGTAATAGAATTACATTTATTCCACAGTGATAATTCTGGATTAATGTTTTCATTTTTGCAGTGCATAAATGCATCTAAATTCAAGTTAACTGAAGCTTTGCAGATGATTTACAATAGAACATTAAGAAAGCGGACTCAAGTGTCATTCTGGATTAATTAAACCCTAATATAAAGAGAATTTAGTGAATATCTACCATCCTCATTTTGATTAGAACCAAAACTGAGGAAAAAAACATCATGAATATGAGACTATTTTTTTCTCTCAAGTATTCTTTTCTAATCCTGTTTAGTTGCTTTAGAATCCCATTAATTCCATCAGAGGCACAGAATTCTGCAGCTGTGTAGGCGTTTGAAGAAAAAATAGTGGTCAAACTACATTTTGACATGTTAAAAACAGAATCTATACATCTTCAGAGGTTTGAGCTAATGAAATTAAATCTTTCTGTTTTGGAAGCATTTCTGTCACTTTCCAGCAGGTTTTTGAAATTCAAAATGTTTTTTTTCATGAAGAGTTTAAAACAGTGCTCCTTGAAATATGAAAATCAGTCTTTTACCCAAAACGTTTTATCCAAATTCTGTACAAGATGCTGCCCTTTTATCTATGTTGCAATAATGTGTACAAGTTTGGTGGAAATAACTGTTGTGATAGAAAATGCTTAATTAGTTCTTACGGTTATTTTACTGCAAGTAGTCGTTATTGAATAAGAAACAATACAGACTTACTAGAATGCTGGTTTGCACAGCAGCAGTTTTAATATGAAAATTCTCTTTTTATAGACCGTTCTGATACAAATAGACTAGATTGGTCAATTAATTGATAATTTCACCTGATTAGCTAATTAACAAAAACACTTTTCTTATAAACAATCTTTAAGAAAAACAAGAAAACAGAGAGTAAGAAAAACCTTACTTACAAGTTATTTGCAATAACAAACTATCATTATTTCTGTACAACTCTCTAGTGTCTCACAAACTGAGAAAACTTACCTAGTTTTCTCACTCTGTAACCAAAGTATCACATCTACAGTAAGTGAATACCATCACTCCAGAGAGAAACAATGTTAAAAATTGTCAGAATGACCAAAAGAAAAAGTAGTAGCTTATAAAAATATGGACATAATGAAAATAAACCTTTATATTTCCTGAACTCAGTGCTGCCTATTGTGTCAGACCATCATGACAGCTGGGTGTTTGAATCATTGAATTGTTTGGGTTGGAAGGCACCCTAAAAATCACCTAAAGGTCCAAGTCCCCTGCTTCCCTGCTGCCTGCCACCTTGCATCAGACCAGACTGCTCAGAGCCCCATCCAAGCTGTCCTTGAACGCATCCAGGGCTGGAGCATTCACAACTTCTCCTGTTCCAGCACCTCACCACCCTCACAGTAAATTCTTTCCCTAACATCTAATCTAAATCTACCCTCCTTCAGCTTAAGGCCTTGCCCCCCTTGTCCTACATTACCTTGGTGAAAAGTCCCTCTCCATCTCTCTTGTAGCCCCCTTTAGGTACTGAAAGGCTGCTATAATATCTCTCTAAAGCTTTCTGCTCTCCAGGCTTATCAGCCCCAATCTCCAAGCCTGGCTCTACAGGAGAGGTGCTCCAGGTCTCCAATCATCTCTTTGGCCCTTCTCAGGAGTCACTCCCTCATGTCCATGTCCTTTTGTTGGGGACTCCAGAGCTGGATGCAGTTGTCCAGTGGAGCATCCTGAGAGCAGAGCAGAGGGGCAGAATCCCTGCTGGCCATGCTGCTTTGGATGCAGCCCACAGTATGGTTGACTTTCAGGGGGACAAGTGCAGATTGCCAGCTCATGTAGAGCTTTTCATCCACCAATACCTCCAAGTCCTTCTCTTCAGGGATGCTCTCTAAATGTATCTCACATTGGGAACTCATTTGTGAAGCTCAAACATATTTAGATACAAAAGATTGTCAAGCTGAAAGATTTTTTGATATATCCAGTTAACTGTATTAAAACTGTCTAAATTAATTTTCTGCTCAAAAGGTACAAAACTACACCTTCCCCTAAGCAGGTAAAAACTCCTAATACCTGCCTGTCCTTTCACATAGTCTGCATGAACTTTTCTGATCCTAGCTGATGATGAAGCATTGCTCACACTAGGATAATTTTGGGTTTATCCATAAATTTTTCAGATTAAATAGGAAGCGTTTACTGCTACTTGGGAGTGCAGGAGATTCTATACAAGGTTATTTTTGACTATATTATAGGCATATGTTCCTGAAGCTTACCTGAGTTCAGGCAAGTTTGCCTTTGTCTTGGCTCTGAGTAAATCAATTACATGCACCTAAAAGCTTGATTTTACCAAATGTCTTGCACTGGCTGCCAGTAAACCAGAAATTATACCTGAAGGCACTACAGTGAGGACTAATAATTGCACTTGTGTAAAGACATTGGCACTACATGATTATTCAAGTTTTCATAGAGCCATCTGAGAAATACTGCTTTAGTATTTGATTTTATATAGAGTGCACAGAAAAAACCCAAACTGGGTTATATTTAAAATATAAGAAGCAGGTAAATAAAAGAAGAGGAAGAATTCAAAATTTGTTTTCCTTTTACTGAGAATTCCCTTTGGGATTATTTGAGAAGTCTTTTAGCCTAGCAGACCAATCAGTACACAATCCTTGAGTTCAGCTTACATCATCACCCTGGCAGGATGCTGGCCTTAGCCAAGAACTTACTGACTTAACAGCAGAAATCAAGTCAGCATTATTACAATCAACATTATTACAGGTTTGTGAAATGGTAACTTTGCCAAACATTTACAATACTGTCATACTATATACATATTCTTTCATGCAACTAGATGATTAAAAGTAAAATATTTGTTCAAAGTTCATTTGCATTTATTAAAATGCTAGTGTAGTTACCCATTCAAGGAAAGAATGCATTCAGGACAAATAAGTTGAATTTCAGAAATTAATAAGTAAAAGTAATTATACTTATTTTTGAAATTAATGAACTTCAGGCACATCTGAACCAAAAGTCTACATTAGTTTGTCTCTAAAAATATTTATTTGAAGAATATTAGAAAATCATAACCTTGAGACAGCAAGTCAAATTCAAATACATTTATTTTGAATAAAAAGAAAGTGAAATTTGAATTACATGGTGCTTATTTTTTTGGCTACTAGATTTCCAAAAAGGTGTTCAAGATAATATTCAGTGTAGCGAAGCATCATCTGTAACCTCATGTAGAAATGTGATTCCTCACATTTAAGACAGGAATTTGCAAACAATAAAAATTGAATGATCAAGGAAAGTATCTTAGAGGCATTTTATACCAAAGGAGACTAAAATAATTTTGTCTGTTTGTCCCATAGTAATTATGGCTACTTTTTATAAAAAATATGTCAGCTGTATAATCACCATAGAAGAAAAAATGCTTAAGCAAAAGGAAAGAAGCAGAGACCAAAATAAAAGCAGACAGATTATATATAAAGTAGAAAAGTATTATGGTGATATATTCTTGTGCAAGATGTCTTATGTTTCCTGTAAACTGGGATTTAAGTTCACTGATTCCATTGACTTTCACATATTTTCCCTCTCTGTCATTGGTAGCTGGTTTGACAGAGTAGAAAGCTCATGACCCTTGTGCTAAACTAAACTCCCTCTATGCTTAGTTTTTATAAATCCCATTTCAGAGAATGTAGATACACAACTGAGGTCGCATCTGAGTTTTCTCTGGAGTTTATGAGAGTCACCACTTCTGTAAATAAATGATATTATGGAAGATATGATCCCAGGAATGACATTTATATCTCTAGAGGAAGATGTAGAAGGACTATTTTACAAGGAAGGTACTTAATGTACTACTGTCAAAGAGTAAAAAATCAGTGTATTTTTTTCCAGAAATACAAAGTTATTCCCCAATGCACCAATTTAGTGTAAGACAGCACTGATCCTACAGTCATATTATAGACAGTAGAAATTCAGAACTGTTAATAAAAGCAGCAAATTCCTTTATATTTTCCCATATTATTCTTTGCTGCTTAGATAATTCCCAAAATGTAAGATTACATTGTTGTTTCAGATAGAACAGAATACTTAAAATAGCAAATGGCTTGTATGTTGATAACAGAATGGCTCTAAATCCAAAATTATGCTGTGGTTCTGTGGAGGTGGTGGAGCCACCGTCCCTGGAGGTGTTCAATAAACAATTGGATGTGGCACTCAGTGCCATGTTGGTAATCATTCAAAAGTTGGACTCATTGATCTTAGAGCTCTTTTCAACCTAAGTGCTTCTGTTATTCTGTAATATTGTTTACTATTACATAAAGCCTCTAAATTGTCCTATACAAGAAGATAAAGCTTTTTGTATTAATATTTGTATATTTTGGTATCTCGTACAGGTCAGGTCATCAGCCATTTAGCTCATTGCTCTTCCATCATGTGGATCTCCTGACCTTTAACAAGGTAAAGCTATGCTTACCTGCAGAAGGGTGTTCAGCTGCTGCTTGGCACAGCTGTACAGGACAGCAGGTGGTGGTGCTGAGTTTTAGCAATCGCAGTAGAAGCCCAGAGATGAAGTTCTGAGGAAGTTTGTTTATTGCTTTACTTATTGAAATAGTTTAGTGACTAATGCTACTTAAGATAAAAGAAGAGGTAGAGGTGGTTTAGACAAGGGTCTCATCACTGTGTTATGTCTCTGAGAGCGACTTCTCACTATTCTTATTGGGTGTCCATGCAGGGGACAAAGCAGCAGCTGCTGCTGCAGAAGCAGTTCATCAGCCCTGTAAACAGTTTGTAACACACCTCCACAAAAGTCAAGCCAGGTGATCTGTCTCTCCAGATTGCCAAGTTCATCCAAAAGGCCTAATCATGGCTGAAACCTAAATATCATTAACATTATCAGTGCCATCTGCAGGTGTTGGTAATATGCTTGAGCTCTTTCTAAATTGTAGCAGAATAAGAGGAAAGATTTGTAGAATAACTTCATCTTGCAGTCCGGTTCAACTGCCTCTTACTATTATAGATAAAACTTTTTAAAAAATTATTTTCAGCTATATAATTATATATGGCTGGTTAGTTTTGCAAAAACAGCATAATCATTATCTGAGAAGTGAGAAAGGAGCTCCTGCTCCTTTCTTATCTGATAACTCAAATTCCAAGCCTCCCTGAGCCTTTTTTATTAGGTTTGGATTAACATTTGTAGGTTTTTTTAAAATTTTATCAATTTCCACATGATATTTACGTGTTTAATAAAAATAATCAACTGGCACAAAATGAAATGCCTGATTTCCAGTTAGCACCTATATGTATATGTATGTATGCATGCATGCATATATGCTACATGCTATACTATCTCAAGATTACATTTTTCTAGAATTAGAACAGATGCACAAATTTCATTTTATGTTCTAGTTCACACGTTTTATCTGTTTTTGAAAAATTTTGCAAAATATAGAATCCCCACAGGTTCTTTAAAGCCAAATTTCATGGAGTAAAAGGAGGAAATGTAACTTTCTAACTAGCTTATTTTGGTTCAGGTTTTTTTTGAGGCAGATGTTACAAATGACGAGATTTGTCTGTTCTGGGCCTCGGTGTAGAAATTATTCACCACAGCAGACAGAAACCTTTCAATTTTACTGCCAGTTATGAGCTTGTGAGTAACACGCCACAGTGCCCTGATTAGTTTTTGTTTTCACTCCCTCATGATTATTGGTAGGACTGGAACAGAATGATAAGGATATTCTTTCTGATAAATCTGATTTTGAAAGACAGCTCACTCTCTAGTTCTTTGTTCACTTGGTTTTGCTAAATTAATCTAGCTATTAGCTCTATCAGTCCTTATAAGAACTCATCTGCCTCACCCCTTATTGTCTTCAGGATGCTTTATTTTTCACAGATCTTTTGTAACACTGTCTTGCCTGAGGAATGAAATACATGAGGAAAACTCAGTGTTGTTGAGGGAGGAATTAATCTGTATAAATAGATTGATTTTCCCTTTCTGTGCACCTTGTGTACCTTTTAAATCTGAATATGGGTATGTTTTGAAGATTTTTTTTCCTTCATTTTAGTTGGGAGCCCAAAATCCAGTTCTTGAATTTTCTTTTTTTGTGACATATATTTTTAAGTATACTGAGTCTGTATCCTGTATCCTACTGAAACCTGTAGAATTTACTGCAGCCAGTTTCCTCTTAGAGCCTCCTAGTTCTTCATGATTTCTAGATGTGATTGCATATAAAATGCCCACTAATCAAGAATTCATAACAATATGACCTTGAAAATCTCCCTGTGACTCTGGGCAAAAAGGTGGGGGATTGGGGTTATTATTTAATGGGTAGCAATTTTAATTTGCCTAAGATCATGTGACAGAGCAAATGGCTGAGCTTGTGGATACAGTTCTGGTCTCATCTAAGGTGATAAAATTTGATTTATCTAATCGACTCCAGTGCAACCAAGGCTTCAGCCCTGACTGATGGCATGGTAGATTAATTACAAGAGAGCCCAGTGAACTAGTGTGTGATGGTGTTTCAATAATTTTCCTCAATCAGAAAATTTATATATCATGCCCTAATACTATTTGAAGAAAGATATAGCAATCACCATGGTGCTCATTATAATAACCCAGATTGTCAGGTTGGTATTCTAACACTTTCATGAACAAGATGTTCCACACTGAGTTTGTGCCCTTAAAGCCCTCAAAATAAGATGTCTTTAAAATTGATTACTGTGTCAATGATGTCTCTACATGGTTTAGACTACTAAATTCTTTAGACTTTTGCAGAATACTCCCTTTTTGCATTACTGTTATTTAATTAATATATAATTAATATAAATTAAAATGTTGTATGGTTCAGAATTAACTTTTTTAAGGTTTAGAATGAGTTTTCAGGACTGAACACACTTAAATTTGAGAAAATTAAAAATTTTTCTGTTTAATCATCTTAATGTCTCCATTTTCCTTAATGACAAAATGAATGAAATTGTTTTATAAACAGTCCTGACATTCCTGTTTGTATTGTGAAGTGCCTATTTTATTGTACATTTGATGCAATGAAAGGGAACATGCCAGCAGCGACTCCAGAATATTTTTTTAGAAGAGCAGCTACCACTATTAAATACTTTCTATCATTATCTTTAGAATCACAGGGGGTTTTGTGGTCTTAGAAGCTGTAGATATAAAAGAAAAAGGTTGTGTGCAAAAGCACCAAATTTAGAAAAATCTGGTGTAATTTCGTTCTCTCCTCCTGTAGAAAAAAGAAAATGCTTTATGAGTGATATCTTTTTAGCTATTTTCCAAACTGAGTCTATCTGTGGTATTTTTTTTGGAAATTAATTTTTTACTGCTTTCAGGCCTTCTTCATCTTGATCCACTATTGAGAAAGTTAGTATTGTGTAATGGTCTTGATTCTTTTAACTAGATCATTATATTCTGATAAAAAGACTTTGTTATGAAAACCTTAGTTTTGTGAATATCAGAATGTCCTGAATAACAGCAATAGAATGGACACTTTTAGTGTCAAAAAATCCCCAGAGAAGGATTTTTCAGTTCAGAAAATATCCAGGTTTTGTGTAGAAGTAACTCTGAGGCTTAGGAAGGCACATAGATATTATTTTGTTGCTACATCTTGAAGAAAAGACAGTATTTCTTCATTCTTAAAATTTTCTTAAGGAAGCTGAGCATATATTTTTAAGTATTAAAAGATGCCTTTCTCAATGTGTCTTTTCTTGAATGGTTGTATTGCAATTGGCTGTATTTTAACCATGGAGAAATCTGCAATGTTTGCCAGCTCACTGTATGTTTGCTCCCATTCTTGTTTGCTAAATACTGACGACGAACAAAAATTAATTCTGAAATCCCAAATGTTAACTGATGGGCAAAAAGCTAAACAAAATGGTACCTTATTTTCCCTAGCAACAGTCATGCATGGTAATAAATGTCACAATGGTTTTTAGAAAAGATGGTTCATGTTTAGGTTTAGTTATCAAAATCCACAGCATATAGGCTGACAGCTTTTGAAATACATAAACTATTTCTGTCTTTTTTGTTTCCATAGCAACTGAGTGCTCAAAGCCGTAGTTTTGCACTTGTGGAAGAAAAAAAAACACCCTCTCAGAGTAGGATCTGGAATAGTCTGGAACAAAAGAAGAATGAGTGAAATGGAAAATTAAGCAACTACACTGACATCACCACCCTCTCCCTCAAAATAACCCAAAAACCAACCAATCCCAAAGAAGCCTAGCACAAAGCATTTCTCCTTCAGTTTGATGTTATGGGTTTTTTTTTAGTTGATGGGTGCTTTGCCTTGGACATTTATGTAATCAAAGGCTGGCCCATTTCACTGTGCAGTGCTTCAAGAGAGTAAAATGTTCACAGTGACATTTATTTAGATGATCACTTTGTTCACCTTGAAATGAAATTTCACTACAAATATGAGCTTAATAGAACTCTATATCTTCTTCCATAAAGAATATTGCTATTCAGAAATGTGTCATTGAGACTGTCACTGTTTTTAGTTTTGATTTGTTTTGATTAAAAACCTGTTTTAAGGAGCAATCCTGTTTGTTTCAAAATATTTTAGTAAGATTTGCCACATAAGGGAGACTATTTTCCAGTTGGAAAGGGATATTTATGCATATGTAGAAGTATATTTATTTTGGGAAAGAATTGAAGGAGAAAAAAGGTAAGGGGTGTTATATCATGCGGATAATATATGACTAGGAAGATGCTAAAGTTCAAAGGATTTCCTAGCATATTCAATTTTGCTGTTTATTTCCTGAAAAAAAAAAGTAAAGTTAAGAGAATGTCCCTGGACTATTCATCCCCAGCAAGAACAAATGAGGAAACTTGACTGCTTTCATGGATTCATGAGAATGGATTAAATGTTTTCCATCTATATAAATATGCAGTTTTCACCTTAGTCTTACTTGTTAATTTATCAAGTACGTAAAATATTCATGAGAGAAGGTATTACCTCTACATAAAATATACAAATATTTTAAGTGCAGTGAAATTTGTTTGATCATACTATTCTGTACCATTTCTCTTATAAAATTAACTTGCATGTAATAATTCTTCCTTCTGTGACAAGAGGTGCAACTGGAACAGATCTATTGTCAAAAGACAACATACTGATTTCAAATTGAACTGTTCTTGAGTTATATTAGGCATATTTGAGACAATAAAGATATGTATAACACGTGATTTTAAATTCCAAAAATTTCACTTGTCAAAAACATAGCCTCTAGAACTAGAATTAAACTTGAACTAGCTGTAAAAAACACTGTGTACAGTATGTAAAAAGCCAATTTAAAATATGCTACAGTGGCAGTACATTCCCTTTAGAATATTACCACAGAGTTTTATCAAGGAGTCATTATCCCTAATGCATTATTTCCTGATTAACCAAAACAGCTCCTAAAGACCCATTCCAGTCCAATGGTTAAAGGCCATATAAAATGGCATATGAATGAATACAGTCTGGAATGGCTTCCTGGTGTCTGTTTTGCTTTGTCAAATAAATACATAAAATATTCCTTTTATTAGCTGAAATGCATACTGTTTCGGTAGACCATGAAGACATCCTACAGCATACATAATATGTGCCCTTAAAGGAGAGTAAGCCTTCTGAAGTACTCACTACTCTGGTTTGAATGAAGCACTCATGCCTTTTATATATATAACAGACATTTGTAGATATGTCTTTGTGATAAATTTCAACCTTCCATCCTGTTTATTCTAGTGTTATGATCAGTAAACCTTAATCTTGGTTTAGATCAGTTTGAAAGCTGCAACTACTTCTATTGTCTTATTTTTAGCTCCTCTAGATTTGCAGTTAAGAAAGGAATGGCATCAATCAAAAACTGCAGATTAGGTAAGAAGAAAAATGAAAATTTCATGCACTATATGAAAATTTTTGAAAGAAATGCAGTTCAACTGGTTAATATATCATTAAAAGCTACGCTGCAGAACAAGTTGAATATATTGTGGGCTTTCTAAACTTTTTTGCTATCCACTCAGAAATACACCCTGAAAAATCCATTATTTACTGTATATTTGAAAAATAAAACTGTTATTTGAGATGTAGAATCATAAAATGGTTTGGATTCAAAGGGGTCTTGAAAATTTACCTACTTCCTACTCCACTGCTGTGTGCAGGGACACCTTCAACTAGACCAGGTTGCTCAAATCCCCATCCAACCTGGTCTTGAACCCCTCCATGGATGGGTCATTCACAACCTTACTGGGCAACCTGTGTTACTGCTTCACCAGCCTCATAGGAAAGAATTTTCTCCTAATATCCAATTTAAAACCACATTCTTTCAGTTTGAACCCATTCTTCCCGCCCTCTCATTACATGGTCATGAAAACAGTACCTCTCTGTATTTGCTGCAAGTTTCATCTAGGTTCTGGATGGCCACAGTTAGATCACCCTGAAGCCTCATCTCTTCCAGGCTGAACAACACAATTTCTCTCAGCCTTTTCTCTCAGGAGAGGTTCTCCATCCCTCTGATCATCTTGGTGGCCTTTTCTGAACTCACTCCAGCAGCTCCATGTCCTTCCTGTGCTGGCCCCCACAGAGCTGATGCAGCCCTGCAGGTGGCTCTCAGCAGCTCAGAGCAGAGGGGCAGAATCCCCTCCCTGGCCCTGCTGCCCATGCTGCTTTGGATGCAGCTCAGGAGATGATTTGGCAATGCTACTGGATGCTACTCTATAATACTGTCAAATTTTCTCAGATACATATTCTACTGTTTTACAGGCTAGTGTTTCAGGTATAGCTACTTATGACAAAATTTACAGAATATTAAGTTCTAAGTTACAAAATCTGCTTCTGAAGTAGATCCAAGGATGAAGATTCTACAACAACTCTTGGCAACCTCTTTCAGTGATTGAAATTAGTGAGTTGATGAGCTTAGTAAATTGTGTTTGAAAGAGCTGAAGGCACCCAAACATCCAAGTCTTATTTTAATGCAATGTTCGGTTGTATTTTATTTGTTTGGAGAGCTCTCATGAATTCAGATCCACTCAGGATCTGATCATTTAAACAGTGTTTCTTTTGTGGTTCTGTTTTACTAATTAAGCTTTTCAATCAACATCCTCCTTCTATTATGTGAGATTAGTGTATAGGAAGAAAGCTGGAAGACATACTGGAGAATTGCTTCCCATGTCTCACTGAAACATGTCATGGTGTATAGACCGCGCATGAATGTTACACACAGTATTCTCAAACTTGGTAGTTCATAAGTACTTCTGAGAAAGAATGCTGCTTCTAATAACATGCAACAGCACTGATTCCAGTCAGGTATGGATGACATAATTTTGTGGCACGAATGTGATTCACCTGTTGAATTGATGATTTTTTTATGACTTCTAAGAGAATTATGGATTTTCTACAATTTTTGCTTTTATTAAATTGGTTAAATTTTATTTTTCATTGCCTTAGGCATTTTCTTAGGAAAATAAAAGTCAAAGAAATTTTTGGGCCATAAATAGATTTCAGAAGCATTGACAATGTGTAAGTTCCAATTTATTCTGAAAAAGAAAGAATGCTGCAATCAGGAATGTTTGCTAACCTACCTAGATTTAAACAACTGGATTTTCAAATGACTTTTCATTTCCAGTAAACACAGGAGAACAGAGAAAATATGAGAAGGGACAGATGGTTAGTATATTCTTGTAAAAGATAGAGAAGTTATATTTATTGAGAGAGTACACTGTTCAGATTCACAGAGAGAGTATGCCCTCAATTTCACTGCACTATACCAGTGTTCATTCAACTGATGAAGTTCGCAACTCAAAGGGCAGTGTACACTTTGTTCTAAGTTCCTGCTGGAATGGAAAAGCTGACAGGGGGAAACTTGCACAAAGGATATTGTGCTGTTAAAATTTGTTCAAAGCGACAGTTGTCAGATCTCTTTGAAATGAAATTGAAAAGGAAAAACCAATTTTCTTTGAGGACAAAGTTCAGCTCATTTGTTGTTCCTTACCTGTCTAATTTCCTTCTCTGTAAAAGAAATTTTGACTAGGTCTATTTGAAAATGTAGTTCAACCTAGTGCAGGTATGGCTCAGAAAGTTTAATTTCAGTTAACATGTTTGTAGACAGTAAGTAAAAATTAATTTCTGTTTAGGATAATATAAATGCCAAATTTTGCTTAAAGGATTGAATATTTTTAAGATAGGCAACATGATTTTTAGTGGATTTTCATTCACTTCTTCCCTAGTGTAAAAATAGTGGGATTTGAGATATTTCAGGAATAAGCTGATCTCCTAGAAAATAAGCTGTTTTGGAAAAATATGATTACCAAACACAGATAACTAGTAAATTCAAATCCACTAAATATTTTAAAAGATTTTCAATATATATTCTCAATATATATTAATTTTACTTTGGGTAAGGTTACAATACAATATAAATATATAATAAAAAAGCCCAAATGTTTATTAATTATAAAATTCTACAGTGTATGTGATTATAATTATGAAAATAAAAGTTAATAAAACCACCACCTGCTTTATGAAAGAATTGAATGTTTGGACAGCAGATATTTGGATATATTGAAAATTCAAAATGTATAGTGTTTCAGAATGTGTTGGAGGAATTGGCTAACTGGCAGTCTGCAAAATATTTCTCTTTGTCCCTGTTTTTCATGGAAATGGGTTTATCTGCTGTGGTACTTGTAAACACGTAGTATACAAATATAAAAATATTATATTTGATCTAAGGGCCAAATTCTTAAAATTTATTTATTGCCTACTTCAAGACCAACATGCCTGTCACTTTATATGTATCACAGCCCATTATCCCTCTTCTATGTTAATGTGATGCCTATACTGAAGAAAGACTAACTCAATCCATATATCCATTGACAAAATGTTTTGAAAGGGCAGTGACTAAATAGTTTTGGAAAAATCCCTCTTTAGGTGATGGTTCTGCAAGCCAATATTCCTTCTCCATTATGGCCAGGTTAACCACATATTTTATCATAATATTTAATATTTATTAACTATTATTAAATATTTGTTTAAATATTATTCTTCAGCCCTGTTCTGAGCCAATCTGCCCTGAGCTGTTTCAGTCAATACCTGATCAGCACAACCAGCTAGTGGATCTAGGGAGTTGTCTAAGCTACATCTTAAATTATAATTAATAATGCTATAATAAATGAAATCTAATTATCTAACAGAAATTAAAGTTGTTGTTATGGGACTAATTTAGCAAGGTCTGAGCTGTGGAAATCAAAGAATATTGGAATTATGTCTGTGAGTAGATAAGCTTTCTTTTCTGTCTCAGCATAGTTTGTTGACATGCAGACAATAGTTTTATAGTACCTGTATCTAAAGGTAAGGACTTGATTCGGACGTATTTTGGCCCAACATTTAGGATTAATGATTTTATATTGGTATTTATTCTAAGAGACTAATCCCTAAATTGTGTACTGCAACTCATCTCCCACAGTTGAAGTGTGATGCAATTGCCAGTTTACAGTTAGATATCTGAAGCACAGAAGTAAATGTTGATTTGCCTAAAATCAAACACAAGTGTTACTCAGTGGGACACTAGGGAGCACACTTGAAATTGGACTTCCCCCTCTCCTTTTCTTCCTTTTTTTTTTTTTTTTAATACATAACACATAAGGAGAGTAAATAATCTTTGAAGATTTATTCTTTACAGCCTAAGAAGATAAGCAGACTGATCGTAAATACAGATAAAAGAAAGTGAACATATATGTTGGAATGTTCACATTATGTGCTACATGCATATTGATAACATGGCTACAGGGATGACAAAACAATATTTTCATCTGTGTGAAGTAGTTGAACTTACTTGAGTCAAGTGCTGCATTCAGAAACTGTGGTTATTCAGGAATAAGAATATGCAACATTGGCTTGCCATCAGTTTTCAAAACAAGTGCATTTTCCTTCAGCCCTGGAAAACTATCTACAGAATCATTGCCTAGAGGAATTCTGTTGCTCGGTTTTCTGATAATGATAATGGTCTGGCACCATTAGGAGAGAAAACTATGTCCTTTAAAGAGCAATAATATATCCTGGAGGGATAACAGAAAGCATATATTCATCCCAAAATTTTAGGATGTTGGTTCCATCTGCACTCGAGAGAGGGATGTGTTGAGTCATATGCATTGATGGATAAACACCTTTTAATTTTTATTACAGATACACTGTATTTTGGTAACATGCTTCTGAGACCTGAGGGTTTTGTTTTTTGTTCATTTTTTTCTAGCCTTTTCTGAAGCTAAGTGTATTGAAATCCTGCTTTGCTGCCAGAAGCAGAAAGTGATGTTTGGCTCAACCTCTTTCCAGGGAGGGAATCACAGCCAGTTCATATCATGGTTTGCATTGCTGGAAAAACATCAGCAGACTGGCATAACAGAAGTAGGTTAAGCTTCTGTTTAGTTTACAGATTGACAAACAGATGAGGATCACTGGTATTTCAATTATCAGTAAGCCAATGGCCTCTTCTGGGTAAAAAACAAACTGAAATAAGTTTGGTCCTGGAAAACCTCAACAGTAGTGTAACACTTGCTCTCAATTACTTCTTGTATGACAGGATTTCTGATGGAAACAGAGCTCATAAAATATCCGCATACTATGATTATGTTACTGTAATCTGTCAGTCAGTCATAAGGCTGGAAAAAGTTACGCTATTTCAACCACAGAACAATTTTCTGCTTGCTAGAAACAATATGTACTTTTAGAGAGGAGAGATGTGTACATCTATGATGGGCACTTTGAACAGATGCATTTTTGTTGTCAATTTTGTGCAATTAAATTTCAGACAAGGGTGTCGTTTGAACCTGAGTTTGCCAGAATGAGTCTGCTACCCTGAGAGTAGAGGTAAACAAAAGTAAACCAGCAAACTTCTTGCTTGATCTACATATCTTATTTAGGGTTCATGCCTGTGGGGGGAAAAATGCTATCCAGATGTACAGGAAAAACATTATATGATATGATAGGCTTATGTTATTGCTTTTGATAGGCCTACCTGTTTTCAAGTGACAGAAATAGCTGCTGCATTGCTCCATCCATGTCAAATATTTTAGACATGAATTTGTTTCAAGTATAAGTCAGCTAATAGGTAACCTTCTTGTCAAGGAATGGATGACACAAGACTATGATGTGATGAAGCTGAAGAGAGTTTGCCTCGGAAGAAAGGAGGGGAGTAGCCTAAGGAGGTAAAGACTGAGTTTGAGTGTACCTGTGGCATCTCAGGATGATGCTGACTTGATAACAAGCTGAAAAGGTCCAGCTATGTTTGCATTTACAGGTGATTATGTTAACAAGGTTCAGAAGAAGATTGGGAGATGAAATGAAATTTGTTGTTGACATGTATGCCCTGGATAAAACAAAAAAAGTAACTTATGTTTCTATTAATCTAAAATTTCAATGAAGTACCAAAGTTTACTTGGGCTTTTTTTTTTTTTTTTTTTTTTGGCAAGGGTGGGGTTATATCTTTTAGCCTTCATTAAATAGTAATTCATAAAAAAGTGTTTTATCACCCTTATCATACTTTTATCACTGAATGATATCACCTTATGGCATAATTTAAGACTTCTATATGTCAAGAAAATTAATATTTTAAATTTAAGCTTATACACACCATTTTCATTTTCCATTCAAAAATAACAGCCTTCCACAATTGGTTTTATTTCATGCTATTTTATTTCATTCTTTTGCCTAAAATACTTCTCTAGGTTTAAATCTAAGATCTTTTATACGTTTTCTTAACTAGCAGAATTTCCATTGGAGAATTTCTCTTTACAAATGACAGCAGCCATTCAGCATGACATGTTTCAAAGAATTACAAGTATTAGGGAATAAATTTGCTGAACTATATAAATGATATTTAGTCCTGAAGACTTCAGGATAGCTAAGAAAGTATTAAAAGGGCCAAGGGAAGCAAGTGCTCCACTTTTTTCACAAGAAGTATTATATGATGGATTTTTTTGGTAAAGCTATCTTTTACTGCTGAAATAATAGAAAAATATTAAACCATGAAGAGCTAATAAAAAAACTTGGAATATTTTTCCTGGATATTTGTTTAGCTTACAGGTAGTCTGTCAATAGTAGTACTAGTACTGGCAAGGCGAATCCAAAAAAAGCAAGTAAAGCATGAAAAGACCTTGTCAGTCACCCAGCATTTTAAATTAAAAAGCTATTATGTGACAGAAAACAGTTCCAGATAAGTTAAGATCTAGACATACATCTGGATTTCAGATACAATTTTCTCTGATTTTTTAGTGTGAAAATATTACAGAGAATACTATAAGGGCTAAAAAGTTGAAGAAGCCCCAGTATTAAATTTCAAGGAGGTATTTATTGGGACACAGAAGACAGTAAAATTAGGACATTCTTTAATGGATTAAGGTTGTGGAAGAGAAAATACATTAATTACATCATAACTTGATGATAAATTGAGGAGAGAGAAAGATAGCAAAATAGGAGTCAGAGACAGTCTAAAATGTAAAGAAAAACTGTGTGTACAAGCAGAGAAACCCCCAAGGAATTAATACAGTTATTCAGTCTCCATCATGCATCATGATTTCTTAGGAATATAAACACCACAACTCTGAGCATGCCTCCTTTCTTATTTTTTCCTGCAGCTTTTATTGCTGGGCAGAATCTCCTATGGTCTGGGAGTCCCTCTAGGCAGCTGGGGGTCTGCTTTCTTGTCTGTGTTCCCTTTCATCTCCTTGTGCACTCTCAGCCTACTCACTGGTGGGGCCATATGAGAAGCAGACAAACCTTGACCTTGTGCAAGCAATGTTCAGCAACCAATAACACACCACTGTCTTGTCAACAGCATTTTCATCAGCAATCCAAACCACAGCAGCCTACCAACAACTGTGAAGGAATTTATCTGTATGCCAGCTGAAAACTGTACATCAAGTTGCCATTTTGAGAAACTCTATAGGATTTAAAACAAATGACATAAAGCAAGCAAGCAAACAATTAAACGACTATTATTACAAATAATAATAATAATAATTTAAAAACCCTAGTGATTGGTTTTTATAAGGATTGTTTTTAAATTGATGCTGTACACATCTCATTAAATACTTCAGCTTCCTCTTACAATGACTAGAACTGGAGGTAATGGCTTTAGCAGAAACCTTTAAAAAGCTAACTATCACTGTACTGGTCTTGTCTGGGGTAGAGTTAATTTCTTTCATAGTGACTAGAAAAGGTCCATGTATTGAATTTGTGCTGAACACAGTGAAAATAATATAAAAATGTTTTAATTATTGCTGGGCAGGACTTACACAGCGCCAAGGCTGTGTCTGTTTTTCATACTGCCATGCTGGCATGGAAGTTGGAGCTACATGTCAGACTGGGAGGAGACACAGCTAGGACAGCTGATCCCAAAGGACCAAAGGGATATTCCAAAACTTATGACATCATGCTCAGTATATAAAGTGGGGGAACAAGAAGGGGGGAAGGTTGGAGTGGAAACATCTGTCTTCCCAAGTTGCCTTTACATATAATAGGTTCATGCTCTCCTGGAGGTGGCTGAACACCTGCCTGCCCATAGGAAGCACTGAATTTATTCCTTGTTTTACTTTGCTTACATGGGCAGTTTTTTATTTATCTATTAAACTGTCTTTATCTCAAGCCATAAATTTTCTAGATTTCACATTTCCTTTCTCTCTAATCCCACTGGTGGGGGAGTGAGTGAACAGCTGCACAGTGCTTCATTGCTGGCTGGGGTTAAACCACATCAAAAACCAGAGTTACTAACACAATATATTTTCATGGCACCAAAGTAGACAATTAATTACTGTAAAGCAGAAGAAATCCCTATAAGGAAATAAAACCTGAAATGCTTGTTTTCACACATATGTAAGGCAAACTATTCCTGTCATTTATTCAGGCACCAGAAATATCTACATAGAAAAACCCTCATATGTTAAAGCAAATTGGTATTGTGTTTTAATGAGGAATGAAGAATGAAATGTTACCATTCCTTTACGCCTCTATCAAGTCGATACTTAAAAACTTTTCCCATTGCTTTCACTTTTTAACATTTGCATTGAGGAAGTTGGCAAGAGATATCAAAACCCAAGTAGTGTAACAAAAAGCCAACTGCACAAAACAATCAGGGTCTAGCGGGAGGTGTAATAAAATATGACATTATAATGCAATTTTAGAAGAATTATACATATTCATTCTTCTAATTTAGCAGCTGGATGACAGCGAGCAGGTGAGAACATCTATATGATACATCAAGCAAGACAGTTGCCATTATGAACAAAACATAAAAGAGTGTGACAGAGCTGAAAAATGGAAGGAATGTTCTGTTCATACCTTGCAGGCATTGTTATTCTTTGATAGTGAAATTAAGCTTGCTGTGGAGAGGGGTATGTCTTGTTGTCATTGTAGGTAACATTTCTGTGACAAATTGCAAGTATGTATTTCTTAATAAAATTCTCAATAAGTTATTTAAAGGTATTCTTAGTTTAAGGAAGCTGCTGGGTTCTTCTCATTTCTATTGTTATATACACAATTTTTTTTCTTTCTTTCTGTCAAATGAAGGCTAGATTCACTAATGAACTCCAAAAACATTATTTTCTTTTGTAATAACGAAAAATAAATTATACCATGACATTTCTGAATGACAAAATAATCAACTCCCCTATTTCTACAACGTGTTTTTGGATTGCAAAATGCTTCTTTGTGTCTGTAAAACAAATAACTAAAGGGTCTTTTTTGGACTTTGATTTTTCCCTTTCTCTCCAAAGTTTTTCAATGCAATACTGACAAGTTGCTGTTTCTTGTCCTTCAAGCCACAGTCATTCCTTGACAAATTTTATTGAAACAGATCTGCCTCTAAAGAATTAAGAGTTTTTGCTTTGTAACAAGACTATATTAAAAAGCATGAACTTCCAAAGGTATGTCAAATATTCTAGAAAAAGAAAAAATACTATTGATGTTTTGGTCAGGGCCATATTTTCAATAACAGATATTCTGGAATAAGGAAGTGCTTATACAGTTGAAATGATTAGACAACATCTAGACCACTGTTTTCTTTGGATGCTGAATTATAAACTTAGTTTAATCTTTTTTCTTTCCAATATTAAAAATAATTTGGTATGAGTTTATACATTAAAGTATTTCTTAAATTTTAACACCATTACCAAACTAGTAACTTCAAAAGACTGTGAGAGAAAGATTTTCATGGACATTTAGTGGAAGAGGTATAAAAAGTAAAATAGCTTTTTGTTTGGCATCAACCATTGACCACATCTTTTCAAAATAGAAGCGTGTGGTTGGATCCATCCTTCTGTAGGCTTTAAAACCTATAGAAGTAGGACTTGAAGAATTTTTTGAAAATTGAAATAATATCTGAAAAGAAATAATACTTTAAGATCTTATTCTCTATTCTTGACATTATCACCTAAGATTTCTCCCTTCAGTAAAAGTCAGATATTTTTCTCTCTTGATCAACAATTAATTTTCTTTGGATGGAAACATTTGCATTTCTTTTCATCTCATTTCTTATCTTCCTGAATCATAAGTGCAGATAAGTACAATTTCCCCTTCATGTTTGTTGCGCCTTTAATTTTGACATTCTTTATATTAATGACAGACAATCTTAAGCATCAAATCTGATTCATACTGACTGTGTTTGGTCTTTAGGCTTAAATGGCAATTATAAGACCTGCAAACAGCAGATGGGTAGAAGAGTTTGAATTGTTTTGCCATACCAGAGATGTGCTGAGAATTTTGGCAAGCATAGGAACTTTTTGAATGGTTAATGAAAACAGTGGGCATGGGACATATGAAACAAAATACTGTGAGATAAAACAAGCTACTCCGCCTACTCAGTATGTGTGTCTGTGGTGAAGGAAAACAAAAGCAGTACAAGAGTAATTGCATAGAATACAGGCTCCTGAAAGGACTCTGTTCATATTTCAGCCCAATGTTTGTGGTGGAATTTCCAGACGGTAAAGCAAATCATAGATTTTATGATAAAACTTATCATAGCTTTACAGGATAATTTAGGTTGAAAAATATCCTTAAGACCAAAAATAAACCTAACACTGCCATGTCTACCACTAATACCTACATATAGAATGATTGACATATATCATGTCCCATGTAACTGTTCATAAGTAATGGTGCACATCAATATGTAATGGAAGTCTGTGGGTAACAAAAATCAGTTTCAAAACTTGATAGTTCAAGTTCACAAACTGCCTTTGAAAGAAAAGTATTGTGTTTCTGTGTTATACATGAAGGCCACAAAATAGAACACCTTGATTTTCTGAAAAATTCAAGAGTGTGCAGGCTATTGCTGTATCTATTTCTATATTTCATTAATATGCTTGCAGCTTTTAGTAAATAGAAATATTTTTAATTAAATATATTTTATTCCTTTTTACTGCCACTGATTTTTCATTGTGCTCACAGTTGTTCTCCAGTTTCTGCAAAATACTTTGTCTCTACATAGCAGGTATACCATTTTTACATCAATTTTATTTTGTCTCTAAATTTTTCACTACTTTTAAATCAAATTTTCTTATTTATTTCAGCAGTTTTCAGCTAAAATTACACATGATTACTGAAAAGAATAATACTTAATATTTAGGATTGTAGTATGAGGACAAACAAAAGTTAATTAAGACGCAATCACTTAGAAGATCCTTTTATCACTCTCAGCAACAACAGTAATGAATTAATTACAAACATTAAAATCATTAAATAACAGCTGATATGTTAATGGATTTTTTTAATTCTTTGTTTTACATGCATTAATTGCACATTTATTTTAATTGTACTTGTGTTTTCTATGGATCTTTGATTTGGTTGATTGCTTTAGTTTGTAAATAAAACCTAAATTTTTTTGTCTTATTTTGGAATTATGGCAGCTCTGTCTACTGGGTCCTTCATCAGTCTCAAATTAAGAATCTGCAGGATATATTTTAATCTCTGCCTGTCCCTTTGTCATTTTGGATGGATTAACGTAAGGTCAATATATCTCATAATAGAAACTATCTGATATTTTACTCAAACCTATAATCTACCCCATACAATCTACCTATTCAGATTACTTTATTATATTACTTTTAGTATGCATTGGCAATTGTTGGAATATTTCTGTAAATGCGTTACTCTGAACATTGTACACACATCAGCCAAGGACTACACTCCTGAAATCAGCCTCTGGATAGTGCAGAGAAAATCGGTATAATGACTTTACAAGTTAAAGCTTATTAATTCTGCATTACAAGACATAAAAAACATACTGTTATATATCTTCTGACAGTGAATATCAGGTATGCAGACTTAAAAGAGAAAAGGTAGATATGTACTGTAACATTTGGATCTAAAACCTGCTATCATATTTTCTATTACAGCAAGATTTTCTGGATTAATTTGAAGAACAGGAATGATTTAGGGCAGTATGTCTTTTTAGTCCTGGACATAAAAGCAGGTAAAAATAACTGATTCCAAAAGTTTCCATTTGGGAAGAAGCATGCAAGCAAACATTCTGGATGTAGTTTTCTTACAGTCCAGTGATTTATTATATTATTTTATTTCTCACATGATTTTTATATACTACATCTGCTTGGACTTATTTTACAGCTGGAGAAGACAGGTAAGCCAAGGTCTCACTTGTAAGGAAACCTGAAGAAAACTGAAATCTGATCTATGCAATCCTTATCCCTTAGATAGGCTAGAATCTGTAGCCACCACAGCTGAACTGGTCATCTTGGAAGCTTCCAAACCAGATGAGCTAAATGTCTTTGTGCACAAAACCTTCAAATACTTTTATCACTAGATATGTTTGGAGCAGGTTATTATGGGCAAGGGCTACGATCCATGTCATTTTCATGCAAAGACATACAGACCTCTATTAAAGAACTCTGGCTGCTGGTACATGTATTCTACAAGCAATTTTTTGTTATAAACTTAATGCAAGAAAGACAAAATATAATAAAGAAACAAAGCAATAAAATAAAATAAAACTGAAATTAATTTCAGACCGTGATTGAAGATGGGTACATGAACAAGGTAAATTCAATAGTTTTTATGGACCTATACATATCATATACTGAGTAAATATGTATTTTAAATGGCTGGTGTACCTCTAAACTCTTTTTCTGGATGGATTATCCAGCAGTGTTACAAAAATAATATATTTTTTGTCTTTTCTTGGACAGATCAATCTTTTCTTGGACAGATCAATCTTTTCTAGACTTTAGAATTTTTCATGTTGAACATTAATGGAGAATTTAGAGTACTTTCTGCAGCCAAAGATTACATTTAAAAAAAAAAAAAAAAGGAAAATATGGTAGAAAATAATCAAATTTCTTCAAGGAAGTTTGAAGAAAAGAATGTATCAGTGAATCTCCTGAATGATTGGATTTTTTTTTCACTTTTTCAGCATAGTGCTTGGTCAGCAACTCATTGGAAATATCTATCATAATTTATTTCTGTTCATCATACTAGTCATAATCTCATTATGCAGAAAAAAATGCATGGTTTTGAGTTGAGAACAGTGTAGCATCTATCTGTAAGTTGCTGTCAGGACATTAAAGAAGTCAGGAACATCAATAAAACTTATGTTTTTAACTTATGTGAAGTCTATTTTTGGTTACTTTACTGAGAAGCAGCTCACATCTTCCTAGCCTATAATATGAAATTTGGCTGACTGCTAATTAGCTTTTTCCATCATTGAACTTATATTTGTTTTAAGGGAACAAAGTATCTTACACCAGTCCTGACTAATCAACAAGATACAACATATTCTGAAATGGAAGACAAAAAAATGTAAAGATGTGAATCACACTGAAGATGAATTAAAGTGCTGTAAACCAAATAATTTATATTTAGATACCTTATTTCCTTTTCACCTAATTTAAAGTAATCTTTACTCTTTCTCAACTAATACCTAAATTTATGAGTTACTTTGACCATATTTGTGCAATAAAACTGAAAATTTTGGGTATGGTAGGTAATCAGTTTTAGTCTCCTCATCTGTGTTTCCAGTCTCATTACAGATTGCAATTTTCAGTGCAGATTACATGATGACCCATCAGTGGCTTTGTTGTTTCTGAATTACTGATTCCTCGACTATTGCCAGATAAGAACAAAGACTATGCATCAGTCTGACAGCTTGCAAACAGAAAATGGGCTTGTAGGATTGGATTTAAATCCCAGGTGTAGGGGATAATTACCACATCAGTCATGCAGTAACTGAAAAATGGTATTTCAACAAGAAAAATTGCATTCCTTTTATAGTGCCAACAGAAATCATTTTTTGAGGCTTCATACTGATTCAGTGCATCATTACTTGTGCACTGTGCTCATTAAACGTAATGTTTGTTACAACCTTAAAAACTTATTGTTTCAGATACTTTTGTGGCTGAGTTAGCTCAAATCAAGGTTTGTGAAACCCTGACAATGCTGAGGTCATTCAAAGTTACAATATACATTATACAAGTGAAACAACAGCAGAGTCCAAAACATTGAAAACCTTTAAAGCTTCAGGGGAGAAAAAAGAGACTAAAGCCTAAAGTAGAAAAGCATAAATCCTACTTTAGAAAATCCTCTGGGGTTAAACCCTTTGATGCAGGCCTTTCATTAAAACTAAAAAGAATGGTAATAAGAGGCTATCATCATTTGTGTGGGCTTCTTTACTCAATACTTTTCAATAAACAAGATATTGTTATAAATTAATTATTTTCTAGGCCAACAAATCAAAAGCATGATAAAAATAAACCATAAGCAAACAAAATCTTTAATTTTACACTACTGAAGCAGAGATTTACTGTATCATTTATTTTATAGGTTGACTGGTAAATTTTACTTTATTATTAAACAGTTATGCAATAAGAAGGTTTACAGAGTACTCTCTTGGTCAAGAAAATTAGCAACTGGCAATTTGAAGGAAGGAGAAGGAAGATAGACTTGTTTGTTATCTCATATGGAAGCACTTTCCTTTGTATTAACACTGAATGTCTGAATTTTGCCAGCTGGGCCACCCGTGCTCTGGATTTCCAATGGATAACTTTGGGTATACCCAACTGAGGCTTGTAAAGGAAAATGTCTTCTGCAGCATATTTCTCTAAGCTTATAAATTGAGGAGATAAGGGGTTTCATAAGAACCACTTCTGGCTTTAGTAAGCAAGCAGGAATACTTGGATTATTTAAGGAAACCTAGGAGGAAGACTGAAACCGTTCCAGGCTAGGTGAAAAGGTCTTCTCAATGAGACAAAACATGAACATGCCATCCCCAGATCTGTTCATGTAGCTTTCCATGTCTATTGTTTCATGTAGTTTGCCTGGTTTATCTTTGGCACTCTTTACAATTAATTATATGTCAGGTACACATTAACTACGGGAGAAGCTGTGAGCCAAGGCAACAGTTTAATAATGTTATATAGTGAAAATGGCACCACTACCAGTATTTAGATTTGTAGGAAGTCAGCCTGGGTCCAACTTCTCTTTACTACAAAAAGAAACCGCTTGCTTTTATCCACCTTAAAATCGTCTTCCTCACTGATTTGGGCTTTTCAAGCACAGGGGGAATGAACCCTTGGCCTACAGAAGGTTTCAGACTGAATGTTTCTACCTCAAATGAGTTTCATGCAAAAGGGTTAAGATGCCTCCAAGGTACTTTTTGTATTCAACACTGTTATTCTCACTGAGGGCCTCTGCTAAATTGTCTCCAAAACTGCCTTCTACATATGTTCAAGAAAAGTACAAAATGCTGCAAAAAGCAATTGGGAAATTTGCAAAACACTGGTAAGACATTTAGGCTCAGGGAAAATTTTGGATGCTTTTTTCCAGTGTATTACATTCTTTAATAGATAAGTCTATAACATTTTGCTCATTTTGTTCTTGTAGAAATTAAGTTAAAACTTCCTTTTATTGTTTGGTACTGGTACCTGAGCATTTTTCATTATGCCACTTAATTCAGTTTTTTGGGGAGGGGGGAGAACTGAGTCAGGTATTTTGCCTGAACCTTTAGAGAGGCTATAAAAGACCCCTTGACATAAATCTGTTGGTATTTTCAGTGGGAGTACTTCAAGAGGCTTTAAGAGAAGTAAACAGAGACTGCCTCTACTTCAATTAATTCAGTGTCCTGAATTTATAAAATGAAGATTGACAGGTAATAATACTGCCATGTAATTCAACAGGAAGAACACAATATGAACACAGTTGATTTCCAACATATTATTTGTCTTTTTAGCTTGCATTCAGTTGGGCTGTCTTCTGAGGACTAGAACAGTTGCACATAAAGGGAATTACTTACACAGTAGTAGTTTCAAAGGATGCTAGGAAAACTAGAAATGGTAGTGCTGTGATCCTAAGAATAGGAATGTATAGTTACTTTCAGATCAGGTGGAAGCATTACTGCATTGCTATCTCACCAAGAATGAAACTAAGAATTACTATTTTGTTCTGGTCTGGAAATGCCAGCTCCTGTAATGCTGTGGTGAATGGAATTTAACTGCATGATTGCTATAAGTCACTTATGTGTCATAGGTAAATTGTAGGGTCAATACAAAGCAGATTTACGGATTATAAAATATTTGGCAATTGTACAGCATTTTGAAGACAAATGAGTTTTATATCTGATTTTCTTTTTTAGTGTTCATTAAGTTTTTTAATCTCAAACATGGTAACTATTTTGAGTTCTCTTTATTCTAAATGAAATATATTTTAAAAATTTAGCATTAAAATGACAGTCATGTTCCTATTGCAATTTTTAGTTATTTTAACTGTGCAATGAACTGCATCAATCTTCATGCATATGTTCTGAAGCATTGGCTGTTCTGGAGGATAGCACTAACACTATATGATTTTAATATATCTTACAAATATGTTTTGCAGATATTCAATGACATGAACATTACATCTCTAGTACAGGAATGAAAAATATTTTCATTTTTATTTCTTCTCAAGATTAATATTGATATTTTTCCTTTCAGTCTTTTGTTTGTACCCTAAGACACAAATTATCAGACAGTCAGTTAACTTGAACACAACAAATATAAAGACAGCAAACAGGTAAATGGGCATGCAAAACACTAATTTACACTTGCAAAACAGGTAATTTCACGCGCTGGTGGTAGCCTGCACATACAATTATTCATCTTGTTCATGCATATGCATGGCTTCAGCACAATTACCTTTTTACATATGTGCATATATTTCACTGGCATATTTTAGTCAATGATATTTAGTCATTATGATTTGTGTGCATGTTTAAACCCTTCTGTGTTCATTCAGAATAGAATATAGGTTCATGATCCTTTTGCATCAGGTAGCTATATCATTTCGGTAAATACTGGTCTGTCAAGAAAAAAGGCTTCCACAAACCTTAAGGTTCAGTGCATTCCACACTGCTCAATCTCTCTTTTTTTCAGTAGCAAATCTCACTTTCACATAACATGCACCTCCATCTTCTTTACACATAAGACTTTCAGTATTTTCAAGGAAATTGTATGAAACAAAAGCACAAGATGTGATAGGGTAACAAATATAGTATTTAAAATATGTTATACTGCCATTTTCACTATATAACATTACTAAAAATAGCTAGAGTCTAGTTATAATAATTGCAGATTCTTAAAATTTCAAGTGTAGCCATTTTATATTGCAAAATGAGAAATGCCAAAGAAGTCATATCAGACCCATTTCGACAAAAGTGGTCATAGATAACTCTTAAAATGGAAATTGTGTTACTTGTATTCTGACTCCTTCCACGTACTAGACATGGAAAGGCCCGAGGTCTCCCTCTGAATTGTGCCTGAAATAGAGTTCAAACTATGTCACAGTCATGCACCCTGTTGATCTGGACCCTGAACTTCACCCAGGGAATGAACTCACCAGCTCGAACGTGGATGTGCCTGTAGACTTGCCCAGAAATTGTGGTGTTGTGTCTGACCCTCATGAGGTCCAGGACTGGTTCTAACCTGGACCCACTGACTTAATTTCCCGACTTCTCCTCAGACAGAGCTCACCACTAAGAATTTTTCTTAACAATCTATCTGTTCTAATTTGTTCCCACCTACCCTGTTCATGGCTGGGACAATGGGACAGGCCCTGGGTACAGGACACACATGGGGAATCCATATGGTTTGTAATACCCAGACTGTAGGGAGGGACTGTCTTGTGCAGCCCTTGAGTCTGCATGATTCAGCAGTCATGGGCTAGTGGCATTCTCTGTGCCTGTCTCAAACACCAGGTTAGTGAAAAAACAAAGGTCTAGGGAATAGGTAATAGGTGTTGCAATTCAACAATCATGACAGCACTCTCCTCAGCTAGAGACACTGTTTTTAGATTAGAAAGAGGCCTACCTTATACACAAAGAATCTGTTCTATCTTTTACTATGCCTAAATTCAGACCCAAGAAGAATACACTGAAGAAGACTTAATGATTGCAGAGATCAGTCCAACCGCTTACTATGAACCTATAAAGTTTGAATGACATACCTGATCCTTTAAACATGGGTCTATTTATGAAAACAGCAGTACATTTCATATTTTGAGATGGGAAACTGGGATTAAGCCCTCTCCCTATTTGTCTCTGTTCTCATCAAATTATATTCTTTAATAGCTAGCCACATATTTGTTTCCAAAACTCAAACAATTACTTCTGGGCCATTGCAAGAATGGTAGCTTTCAGCTTAAGAAATAACTGCTTTGGAGAAAAAAAAAACAAAAATGAAAAAATCTGACTGAATAGTTCAAATAATTTTTTCATCAATTTTCAGAGGAAGAAAAAGGTAAATCTACTGCCATATTTTGTTTAAACAGCTTCAGATATACAAAAATTGGTAAAAAATAAAGTTATTCTATAGTTATGGGATACAGTAAGGATTTTGAAAGTTGTCAAATATTTCTACCATCCAAGAATCATTGTATGTCAATAAAACTTGGGCCCTTCATTCTTTTCTGTGAATGAAAACTGACTAATTGCATCTGAGCTAAAGGAATGTTAATTTAGTGGCCTTGCAGTATTTTAAGAGGGCCTACAAGAGCACTGGAGAGAGATTATTCATCAGGGAGTGTAATGATAGGACAAGGGGTAATGTTTTTAAACTGAAGGAGGGTAGATTCTGGTTAGATATTAGGAAGGTATTTTTTACTCTGAAGGTGGAGGGGAGAGTGGAACAGATTTCCCAGAGAAATAATGGATGCCTCATCTCTGCATTCAACGATTCAAATCCAGGTTAGATGGGGTTTTAAGGAACCAGGTCTAGCAGATATCCTTGACCATGGCAGGGCATGGGAAAAATGTGGTTTTTAAGGTCCTTTCCAAGACAAACCATTCTATGATGAAAACTATGTTCTACTTAAAAGTCATATTGAAAATAATCACTGTATTTTTTTTAAATAAGGCCAAATCTGTTCATACCAAAATAAGTTTTGTAA
This sequence comes from Taeniopygia guttata, assembly GCF_048771995.1. Lineage (NCBI taxonomy): Eukaryota > Metazoa > Chordata > Aves > Passeriformes > Estrildidae > Taeniopygia > Taeniopygia guttata. The sequence continues at coordinate 36,357,100 of NC_133030.1, forward strand.
AAAAGAACCCAGGTAAAGGCTCTCTAGTTCTTTCTTATTTTATGAGTCCATGAAAAATTGATTATAAAAATTTGTGTTCCTGAGACTTCTTTTTTTTTTTTTTCCCCCAGACTAAACTATGCCCCAGAAGACCAATTGAAAGAAGAGGAAGAAGAAAAGAAATCTTTGGCTTTAAGCAGTATGCACACTCTTGTCTGTTTGCCCTTGTCTTAACTTTAGCTATAACTAGGAGAAATATTACACCATTAAAAATTGTAGCAGAAGTTCTTCGTGCCGATCAATACCTGATCTTTTCCTGTATTTGGGGGTGTATAGCATAAAGCAATAAACTAGGCATATATATATACATTCCAAACACTAATCCCAAAACCTAACCTTGTTTTATGGTTGGAAAACTCATCAATAGAACAATAGAGAATATAAGTCCTTGACTTCAGCTGACAAGAACATTCTTTCACTTATAAACCAATATCTTTTGTCATTTATTTTGTATAGATGGGGCTTTTAATTTTATCTATGTGTTAGGATTAGGTTTGGTGTTACAGTTATGGATTGGAAATCCAGCATTTCAAATGACTAGTTTATTCTGGATACTGCCATGACTTCAAAGGTATGGCAAAAAAAATCTTTTGAAATGGAGATGGAAAGTTTTGTAAGAGTAGCTTGTACCAGAGCCTGCAACCCTGAGAAAAAGTTGATGACAATGCAGACAACTTTGTTTTTCTTTTTTCTAATTGGAGTGGGTTTCTTCTGTTGGATTAATGTTCGGGTTTATTTGGAGGTTTACTTTCAGTTTTAGAAACTAAAGCATTAAAACCACTATTTCCTTTCAGTGTCCCCAAGACCAGTAACATTTTAAAGATGTCTGGAAATCTAAGATATCAACGACTGAAGCACTTTCTTACTAACTTAAAAATACGAAGGCTATGCCACAGCCTGTCAGTTTGGTTGTTACAACATGACCTCAACAGCACATGTTACATGCTTTTGGGACGTAGTATGAAAATATAAGAGAGTTTCAATGGATACAAAAGAATCAAAACTAATATAAATATTCTTGAAAAAAAAGGCTAGCTCTTGAATAAAATTAAGCTAGATAACCTGAGCATTAAAGGTGGCCTTGAAATTCACATTTTATGGTTTTATAAAACATACTGGGAATGCAGTGGAAGTTAGGGTTTATATTTGCTGCATCTAAACATGGTGTTTCCTTCTCCTTCAGATTAAATGACAATCATAAGACACTAAGTTATGGTGGAGTGACATCTGGCTTCTTGACAGACACCTCAGGCAACTGTAGTAATAGCTTTGGAGATGGCTGTGTATCTGTAATAGAGTTAAGTTTGTTGTCTGGGTTGTATTACCCTTTTACTCCCTTAGACGTTTTGTCCTATAGCTCATATTGGAATTACTGAACCACTCATAACCATGCTTTATAAGCCTTTTCTTGTGTTTCTGTCTTTTGCTGCTGTGTTGTTTTATTGTTTGGGTTTTTGCCCCTCAGGAAACTGTAAGCATACTTTGAAAAAAAACTTCTAAAGGAAGGTTTTGTCAATTGGAAAAAAAGGAACAATTCTAATATTAAAAGCTAAAGAGCAAACAAAAATAAATATTTCCTACAAGATGAGTGTATATGAAAGTATAAGGGGAATCATAGCAGGTGGTATTTTTAACTCAGAGCTGAAATATTCATGAATGCTATCAGGTCAAAATAGTTGCCAATTTGATAAGGAAAATATACTTTCTTCACAGTTGTTTTTTTTTTTTTTTCCTTTTTTTTGTTGTTGTTTTTTGAGGCATATAATAAAATCTGTTAAAATCTGATCTATTAAAATGCCAGTTGGAAATCCTGTATTTTGAAACAAAATCACTTTTTAGCACTCTATCTTATATTGTAGCTGATTGATATATGTGATATATAAAACCTAGAAAGACTGATTGGATCAATTTATTTCCTGTAGAAAAATTGTATCTACCTCAGGCAGATCTCCTCAGTGTACGAGAGTCATCTATATGGCATATAACACTACTATTTTCATATTTGTAGCCATCAGATCTGGAGCACTTTAACTTTTCCTTGCTGGTATATTTATAAACTTATGCTTCAAACGTTGTCAGCTGGTAAAAAATAATTTAACCCTTAGGCAGCAGTACAATCTTCTATGCTGGTTATGAGGTAATTTGCCTTCAGAAGGCATCTGAACTCAGTGGAGATGTAGCACAGCACCAATACAGTCAGACAGCAACAGATCCAGTGTGATTCCTGATTTCCTGAGGAACACATGACCATGCGGGGATATCTCTTTCTTTTGATCTTATAGGCACTTTAAAGTTTGAAACCTATCTGGGATTCTGCTATAAATTATATGATGGCACTATGCTTCATACACTTTGGTGTTTGAACGTGAAGATGAACTGTATTTCTATATGAACTATATAAACATGCCATTTCTGTGGTGACATACAACTGGTAATGTGGCTTTCATGTCATCTTAGGACTTATACCATCTAGAATATCAACTTCACCAAGTAAATAGCTATCAATAATAGTCAATCCAGCAATTCAGTTGCATTAATGAGACAAATATAAACAAATTTAAGTTCTGACCCTTAGACAGAATGATTACACATCTTGTCTGAAATGTATTGAATTACAGGGAGCCTACCATTTGTAGTCTGTGCTGCATATGCATAGTTTTGCCTCATTTGGAACAATTAAAATAATAAAAACAAATTAATAAAATAAAGTATTTGTCTTTCTAACCACTGGGAAGTTAGACATAAGTTTCTAAGCTAGAAGAAACTTGTTACAGAATTCAAGACACTTAATGTTGAAGATACACATTATCATTTATCAGAGTCCCAACAATTTGTACACAGATCCCAAAACATAATAAAAATGTCTTTAATCAAACTTGTAAAATTTTTGATAACTAGAAAATTGTTTTCCTATTTTTTCAAGTTCAAAAGAAGCACCATATAGATATTATTGCCAACATGAAATGCTTTTCAGTTACGCGTTATTCTCAGAAACAGTGAAATATTTTCAAAAGTTGTCAGTCTCTTGTGTCTTCCTCAACACAAACTTCAACCTTATTAAAAAATCAGGACTGCTAGTAAAGGTGTGAACAGATGTTTTAGCTCCACATTTTGTGCATAAATGCAAGTACTTGGATGTAAATTGATCAAACTGTTGAAACAAATCATTTAAGATTTGTGCAGTGATTAATAATAGATGCCAGTAATCAAATCTCCCTGCCACCAGCACATCTGTTGCAGAGAATTTCTGGTTTGCCCTATTATGCAAATGTGCAATAAAACAAATAAATTACTTGATTTAACAGCTGGTTGAAAAACATTATTTTAGGTGATTTTTTAAATGTATTGTTTTTACCATTGATAGCCACTTAATGTAGACTAATCCAATTATGCTTTGTAGTGTCACAGAATGGGGGAGGGAACCTACCAAGTCTGCTCAGAAACTACTGCAGAATTTTAAAGTTATTTAGAATTTCTCAGACACTCACCAAGTACACAGGAGAAGAGACTTTTCCTTGAATTTAATACTTAAAAAATACCTTTATATAAGTTGCCTCTTCAGTACTAGAAGTATCACTTACATAAGTAAACCTTTGTGGGACCTTGAAAAGACCAGCATTTGATTCATTTCTGTGCTCTGACATTAATATGTTCTCAAAAATCTGTTTCTGGACATTTTGGTTGATAGGCTTATGAATTGAAGAGTGGGAAATATCAGCACAGAACTACCCTTGATTTAAGATATAGTTACACTACATTGTTTAGCCATGGATACTGCAGATTTCAGCAACCTTTAGCACCAGGAACACAGAATCATAGAATTGTAGAAGCTGGAAGAGACTTTAAGATCACCAAGTCCAACCATTAACCTGACACTGCCAAATCCACCACTAGACTCTGTCCCTAGGTGCTCCATCTGTATGTCTGTTGAATGCTTACAGGGATGGATGAACATCCCTGGGCGCCCTGTTCCAAAGCTTGTCATCCCTTTCATGAAGACATTTTTTCTTATATACACTCTAACTCTGTCCTGGTGTAACTTGAGGACATTTCCCATTGTTTTATCATTTATTAAAAGGGATACTTGAGGGAATTTTCAATTTTTTAAAGCAACATATTTTTCTCCCTTTTTTGTGTCAGGGGTGTATGACAGGTTGTGTGAGACTTGTCTTATTTTGTTCTGCTGTTCCCCAGGCATATATTAGAAGAATTACGATTACTTTTACTTCTGTACCAAAGAAGGGAAAAACAGAAATAGTAAAACGCCTACCTAAGAGAGAACTTTCCTCTGAAAATGTTTGTTCCCTTTATTTTTTTTGCAACCAACATATTTCTCCCAAAATTTTATATGCTGAATTGCATATTTTATAGAGTAGTGCTATAAAATCAGACAAACATTAATTTCAAACAAACATCATCTTTCAGCTCCCTGGGTTACCAATAACCAGCTGTGTCAGCAACATATATTGCCCTAGAGGGACTCATTTTAATATAGTCATCTCAGAGCAGAATATGTTGCTTTATAAACCAAGTTCAAAAATAGCCAAACAGATAGATAGAGATAGATAGATAGAGCTCATCCATTAAAGGAAGATGAAACATAAATATTTTTGCAATTCTTAATGACTACTCATAAAAGTTTTGAAAAAACTTTCATGTCCTTTTATCCTGTATGAAAAAGATATAGGTATACAGGAAGCATAAAAGAATATGATACACAGTCCTTATTCCATTTTTCTGGAACTAGAACTTCAATTTGTGTAGTACAATGTATCTTTCTCTCTTGAAAAGGTGATTATCAAAACATGTTAATAAACATTTTGTTCCAAATGCCAAAGTCTGTTTTTTTTCTTCTTTACTTATTTTTTTATTTTTATATGTGTTGCAGAAAAGGCAACTGACTGAGAAGAGATCTTTGAGAGAAGGCATTACAATTAGCATAAAAGAAAAAATTTAGAATACTGTCAAATATTCACTAAGAAAAAAGCCTGTTTGAATTCCAATAGATCTCCTCAGCTGAGAAACCAGGTTTTAGAAATAAAAGGAGAGGAAGTCCTTTAACTCCTTATCTCGACTGTCGTGATTTTGGGAATTCAAAACACTCAAGTAAAACTTCCCAGCAATATTCTTTGTAGAGTTCTAAATGAAAGTCAAGAGTATATAAAAAGGTTAAACATTTTAAGTAACCACTAAATATGTGTATGTGTGTGTTTCCATTTAGTATTTTTGACATAGTGCGTAAAGCAATACTTATTTTTATCAAAAGAGGTTGGCAAAGCAAGGATATAAAATTTCTCCCTGAAAAACACAGAATTGATCATGGTCTCTGTAGAGCTATTTAGTGTCAAAATGTCGGTAGTTAGTAGTATTTCAGAAGCCTTAATGTATTCAATAACATTGGATTGTGAAAATATGGCACTAGCAAAAATCAGTCTTGCTCCGTTCTGAAAAGTCAGCTGAAAAGCAGACATCAGACCTAAAATAGTATTAGATACTTGTGTTACCTGATTTTTTCCCTAGTAATCTCATGCTTGATACAAAGAAAACTTCAAATTACTATGAAGTGTCTTTTCTGCATTCTTTCTCCTAGGGACTCATTTTCCAGATTACTGAGCTGATTCCAGGTTTCAGACAGTCTTTGCAGTGAAAAGAATGCTGAGAAAGTACTACACAAGCAAATAGAGTTTTACATTATTTATGTAAAATTCAATGGATTATCTAGGGAAAAAGTACATTGTCCAGTTCTCAATCAACTCTATCACTCCTGCCAGTAAATAAAATGACAGAATTTAAGATTAGTATTTAAAGTTGCAAATGTAACAAATTATGTGATCTTGTAATTATTCAGTGAATTTTAAGACAGTTGTGTGACTTTGAGAGTTTAAAATTGTTTTCCATCTCTCAATATTTAGCTGTGCAAACAAAAAAAATTACCTATAATAGCAAACCTTTGGTAAAAGCAGTTCTTAGGAGAATTTATGAGCATCAAGATTCAGAGTACAAATGTGTTTGATCTGCTCTAACAAGGACAGTGTTATCATTGTATTTTAGGACAGGACAGTGGAGAGGAAGACATGTGACCTGAGCACTCATGTCCTTACAGTTTTGCCTCTACTGTGGTGTAAAGAGCTCATTTAAAACAGTTTTAGAAGCTTGGACAGCCTTCAAGGGAATCTTATGTGAATCAGTGAGTTATCCAACATAGTACAAAAATCAGAGTTGCAATTCCCACTTTCCTATGTGGATGGGGTTTGAAAAAACATCATTTTCTTTGATAGGTAGTTGATAAATATTTAACAAGTAGCATAAGTAACTAGGAGGTTGAAAATAATAATTCTTTCCAACACATAAGATCTGTTAAAAACAAAACAAACATTTATAATTTTGTCAGTTAGCAGGAATTTAATAATAGGAACTATAAAATTAGATCAACACCTTTTGTGGAATTGCACCAAAACAGAATGAAAAAGAAGGTGCACTTGTAGTGAATGTACAGCAGAAACAATGATATAGTAAGGGGTAGAGAATCAGAAATTGACTGATCAGAGAACAGAATTACTTTTATAGGATCAATGGAATTACAAGAAATGGATGAATGAACTAAAGTTATGAATAAAACAAAAATTGTGTATGTATGCAAAAGACACCTATTGTCTAACTTTGGAGGGCACTGATATAACAAAAATGGCCACAGAAGCCTGTGATAATAGAAATTGTAAAGAAATAAAATAAAAATGAAACCTTTTTAAATAAAAATACAATGAAATCTGTAAATCAGAAACAGTTGAATACTGTTGAAATGTCCTCAACAAACCATCCCCCTTCTAGCCTCAGCTGTTCACAGATATTATTTGCTTCTCTATATGCCCTCCATAAAATACATTAAAAAACCCATATGGATTTGATGTTTTTTTCTCTGTTAACAAAGCAGTAATACAGAGGTGTTGCTCAGCTAAAGCTCTCATGAACTGATTGTATCTTGTTCACCTTAAATACCTCTTGATTTGAGCACTGTATCTTGTCTCGTTTCTTGTTCTTCTGCTTACTCTCCTTCACTGATATCTGCAGATTTGCAAGGGAAAAAGCAGTTACCATGTCCTTAGAAGCATTCATTAAAAACTGCAAGGTCAATCTTACCCTACTACCTAAGTGCAGATCAGTATATGAAATGTAATCAGATGATTAATGCTTTTTCTCATGGAAGAAATTATCAGGCTCTCATTCTTTTCTGTTTTCTATATAAATTTTAGTGACAATTTAAACCACCTATCACCATAAAACACCCTATTTCAAAACAAGCTGCATTTGGCTAGAGAAGCTGTATATCGATCTGATGCTAACCATCACACTGCTTCTTGATGGTGGAGAGGATATCATGTTTGTAGATCCTCCCCAGCATTTGGCATAATAAAGCAGGAGTGGCTGCTAGCCATAACACATAGCAAGACCAAATACCACTCTGTGGTAAGACTGACATAGCCTCTGTGAGAATAATCAATTTCTTTTCAGTGATGTATACAGAAATCCAACTGGTGGTAGAAACATTGAAATAGACTGCCATAAAGAGAGCACCTGTGTGTATATTTTGTAACATCATTACAAGAAGCCAAATAATCCTCTTCAGCACAAATAATATTATCTATGCAGCTGACATGCACCACTGCCCAAAACAAAACCTGTACTTAAGCTGAATCAGATTATCACTGTTTTCCCTGTGCTCTGAGTTGAATATAATTGAAATAAAAATAGCTTTTTTTCAGTTCCATATTGTAGGAGATTTTCTTTCACCAAAAACAATAACACCAGTAAGCCTCTTAGAACAGTCCAAAATTTTCAACACAGTACACCTCTTAGAAAATTCAGTCTAATAGTTCTATTGATAGCTTCCTTTAAAGAAAAATATCAAAAATGGCAAATATACAAAAATAGCAGAACAATATACTGCAGAATATAAGCATTGTTCCGCAGAATGCCATTGATTCCAAAATGAGACATTGGAAACAGTATTTAAAACCACTGATTTCCTACTGAGTTCTGGCATCATTGCACTTGATTGGGAATGGATACTTCACACAGAGAAGTTGCACTCTATATTGAACAAAAGTTACCAGTGAATTACAGGATGCCCTTGATCATGTAATGAAAACAATCACTATTCTATTAGGGACAATCCTAGAAGACATCAAGAAGGCAGTCACTGTTAAGGCAGAAAGCACACAACAGACTGAAGAAGTAAAATGATCTTTTATGGACACATGAACGACCTGGCTGACTGAAACAATGAAAAACAATCTTTCTTATTATAATGGAATAATTTAGAAAGCAATAACCATACAATTGCAGAAGTTAAACTTGTTGCTTAGGTAATGATTTGAAGGAATGAGCACTTCTGATATTGCTGAAAACTTTCTGTAGTAGCTTAGAGTGACAACAGAACTATTTAACCATCTGTCAATAAGAAATGACAGGTCACAGTATAATATGTGGAAATGGACTGCTCCAAGGATAGATTTAGGACAACCGTGAGAACCGGTAGAAGTATGATATACTAATAAAAAAGAAAGATTATGCCACTGATCTAATTAGGAGTGTAGAACAGCCTAAAACATTAACTCACTTATTGAAAATATTATACACTATTATCACTTGAAGGGACAACACAGCAGAGCATAAACCATGCAGGAGGTTCCCGGACTGTGCTGATGATAACTTCCAAGTGGTAGGGAAGAGGTGTAGTGTGAGACCTTGTTCTCACCAGCAAGGAGGGACTGTGTAGGGAATGTGAAACATAAAGACACCTTTGGCTGCAGTGACTGTGAAATGTTGAAGTTCAAGACCTTTAGGGCAGTAAGGAGGGTGTATAGCAAATGAATCCTGGAGCTCAGGAGAGCAGGCTTTGTCCTGTTCTGGGATCTGCTTGATTCACAGGAAGAGCCTGGGAGAACAGAGTCCAAGAAAAATTGTTGATATTCAAGGATCATCTCATCCAAGCTCAGAAGTGATGCCTCTCAGGAAAGAGGAATAAAGCAAAAATGCTGTGAGGCCTGCATGGATGATCAAGGAGCTCCTAGAAAAACTCAAGCAGAAGAAGGAAGCCTAGAGAGGGTGGAAGCAGGGACAGGTAGCCTGAGAGTAACACAAAGAAATTGCCTGAGCAGCCAGGGATCAGGTTGGTAAAATTAAAGCCCTGATAGAATTAAACCTGGCCAGGGATGTCAAGGGTAATCAGAAAAGTTTCTAGAGGTACGCTGGTTACAAAACAAAGACTAAGAAAAATGTGGACCTGCTCTGGAAGGAAATGGGAATCTGGGTAATTGAGTAAGGGAGAAGGCTGAGGTATTTAATGATTTTTCTGCCTCAGTTTTCAATGACACGTGCTCCAGACACACTAGATAAATCACAGGAGGCAAAGGCAGGGACTGACCGCAGCCTCAGCAAGTTTTCTTGTGACACCAGGTTGTGTGCTGAGGTTGACGTGCTGGAGAGAAGGTGATGCTGTCCAGAGAGATCTTGACAAGTTTGAGAGATGGGGCCATGAAGCCCTTATAAAGTTCAACAAGGTCAAGTGCAAGGTCCTGCAGCCCGGTTAAGGTTATCCCAAAAATTAGTACAGGCTGTTCGCAGGATAGATTGAAAGAAGCCCTGGGGAGAAAGACTTGGGGGAGTGTTGGTTGATGTGAAGCTCAACACAATGCAGCACTGTGAACTTGTAGCCCAGAAAGCCAACCCCTACCTTAGGCTGTATCAAAAGCAGAGCGGCCAGCAGGTCATGAGAGGTTATTCTTCCCCTCCACTCTGCTCTTGTGGCACCTCACCTTGAGTACTGCATGCAGCTCTGTGGCCCCCAACAAGAAGATCTGGAACACCTTTCCTGTGAAGACAGGCTGAGAGTTGGGTCTGTTCAGCCTGGAAAAGAGACAGCTCCAGGAAGACTTTAAAATGTCTTTCCTAACTAAAGTTAGGAAACTAATGTGTTTCCTAACTAAAGCAGGTCTACAAGAAGGATGGAGAGGTATTTTTTAAATGGGCATCCAGTACAAGGGGGACTGGCTTGAAAACAAAAAGAGCATAATTTTAGGTTAGTTATTAGGAAGAAATTACTTACTGTGAGGGTGGCGAGGCACTGACACAGATTGCCCAAAGAACCCATCTCTGGAACTGTTAATGATGTCATTGGAGGAGTTTCTGTTTTAATGGAAGAATTATTTCACATATATATTTTAATTTTTTGAAAAGTGACCTTTTTTGTTGACTTATGCCAATGTCACAGGTAATTCTACTATCCAATAATGTGTCGTGACTGATTTAAAAAGATTGGGCAAATAAATATAAATCAAATAACAACAACATTTTCATCTACTTTAAACCAACATTTGAATTAAAAATTTAAAATTAATGAAGACAGAGCAGAGAGGAATTCGGGCATGATGTTAATAACAAGATAATGAGAGGAGAACTTGTGACTATTTTAAAACTTTGACTGTTTTGCTGCTGTCTCTGACAAAGCTACAGTACAAGTGTTTCTCATCATCTTTACAGGATGAATTTACATATTTAAATACTAAAGCAACTTCACTTGCTTATTTAAGAAGAAGTATGTCTGAAGAATTAAAAGCCTTATCATTTGCATTGAACCTACCACCTGTTGGAACATTAGCTATTTTATATCAAAAAATTAAATTAAGAGCCATAGTAAGAAGTGAGAAATCAAAAACAGAATAAATTGCAAAAAATATATCCTGTTCTGTCCTCCTCTCTTAAGTCACTTTTCATGAAAATAATCCATACACACAGATTTTTTTGCTTGAAAAATGCAAGACATTTCCTAGTTTGTGTAAAGGGCAGAAAGAAACAAACACTAATAGGTGGAGCATAAAGCACCCCATATTTTATGCAGCAGAATAAAATTCTACCTATTGTCATTTCAGTTCTATATGTATGGATCCATTTGTGAGCTACAGATTGAGGTTCAATATACCAGATAAATTGCCTCTGGTGAACTTGAACCTACCAAGTTCTGTTTTCAGAAGTATGTTTGCATCTTTCCAAAGAAAACTATGAAGAATTTTCTAAAGGAAGTGTTTTCCTATTATATGAGGACTTAAGAGATTTATTTCTCTAAGGCATTTTGCACTATTTTTGGGTACTGAATATATTTCATAGTGATTTCATTTCACAAACTTGGCTTCTAGAGAACATGCAAGGTGTCTCACCTGTAAAAGGTCCTTTGGCTTATTCTGGTTTAAAAATGAAAGAATATTGATCATTCATTAAACAAATTTAGTGCATGTAATACCATCCTCAAGGTGGAGATAAGGCAATATGCAATGTGGGAACAATAAGACTTACTTAATATTCTAATCTTAATCACTTATCTACTGCCTGTCCTGAGCTATCACTCAGGGGTGTTTTATTGTAATTCGCTGGAGACTATTCGGTTGCTTTAGTCTCCTGCTTGCATTTGGTACAGATTAATAAAATTTTACAACTGAGATTACAGAAAGCATTGTTACTGTTTCATACAAGTCTAAAATTGAAGTTAGATTGACAAAGTGACCTTAGTCCCATACATTAGTTTGGCAAAAAGATAAATGCAACTGTATCTCATTTCAACAACGACTCTTTCAATGTTGCATTATTTCATTGGCACATCTGTGGTTTAGTTTTTATCTGTTCATACTGAATGAGATCCTGTGAATGGAATTAAGGGTCCCACGTCTGGAATTAGAAGTCAGAGATAAAGGAATTAATTTCTTATTTTTCCTTCCCTGGGGGTAGAAATTGTATGTTACCATTCACTGAAACACCCTGCAACCTTGACAGTGAACAAAGTAGTTGTAGTTGCACTCCATTAGGCAGAAGAAAATTAGATTTACACAAAAACACTTGTCCATAAAAAGCACAGGACATTTATGAACAGAATAAATAGTTACAGAAATTTTCAGTGATTGAGCGTTGCCTAGTATCAGTGTTCAGTTAAACTGAGATCTCTAATATATATGCTATATCTTCTGGCATTTAAATTTTACTTCTACCACAACAGTAATTTTCAATTAACTTTTATATTTCAATCACTAAAATTTACAGGAATTTTGATATTATTTTCTTATTTTCATTAGGAAATAATTTCTGTTATTCTAAAATCATAACCTCATTTTTTTTCCACAGTTCATTTTCAAATTTTATAGCATATGTAAATGTCATCAGCTCTGACTCACAGTGAATTAAGGCTGATAAAACCTATATGTGGATGAACCATTTCTTAGCAATCATTATGGAGTTCAGTGAGTACATGAAGAGATGGGGCACTTAATTCAAGAATCCATTTGGTATGAGAATATGGTAGACTGTGTAGACATCACTAGGGGGAGTCATGACCACACAAAGCAGATGGGTGTGTTTCATAAACACTACTAAGCAGAAATCTGGGCCCTGAGTATAAAATCAATGCCATATTACACAACAATCACCTGTGGAAACTTCTGGGTTTTTTGAGAAAGGGACACAGACAACTTTTCAAAACAAATATTAAAGGGTTTAGCAGAATGTACCCATTTCATAAGTAACTCAAAGATTGTTCAGGGGACGACTCCGTGTCTTTCAAGGATGGAGACACCATAACCTTTGTGGACAAGAGGTGCTAGTGCTCAGTCAATCTTTTAGTGAAATATTCTTATTATATTTAGACAGAATCTTCTCTCTTTCAGTTTTCAGCCCTTTGCCTCTTGTCCTGTCACTGGACACCATCAAAAAAAAGGATATCTCAGTCTTGTTTACATACTTCCTCCAGGGATGTACATCAACAAGGCCTCTTGAACCTTCTTGTCTCTGGGCTAAACTGCCCCATCTCCCTCAGCCTTTGCTCACAGGGGAGATGCTCCAGTCCCTAAATCACCTTCTTGGTCAATACCAGTGTATTGATATATCTCCTGTACTGGGGAGGCCAGAACTGGACACAGCACTATAAATATGGCCTCACCCATGTAATTGTAACCAGGATATGTTCTTATCAGAGCTAGGCTCTGTTCCATTGTCTGGCTTCAAACAATGGAACAGCTCTAACCAATGGAACTGGTTAGAGCTGACAGCTGCAAGATATCCTCTTGTCTTTGACTTGAAATGGCTGCTGACTGAACTCCTTCTGTTCTTGTCTGGTCCCATACAGGTGCCTATGGGGATGCCTAAAGAATCTGAGGTGATACCTTGCCTTTAAAATAGCTTTAAGGGTAAACTAGGAGGGAAAGACCTTAAAAAAAACAAGTAGAGCCATTGTATAAATGCAACTAATAAATTTGACCTGTATATTGGTAATAGGTATTCACTCAAAGTGAATATTGTGTTTCTCCTAAACCTGCTTCAGTAACACAGATTTTCTAGTAGTAAAATGTCAAATAGTTCTGAAAAGAAGGCAAATAAGTGAAGCAATTAAAACAAGTATTTTAGAATGCCCTTACAACTCCTTATGAAACAGGCATGTGCCACCCTCCCTAAATTAATGAAAAGTACAGTGCCTTTATGTAACATTTTGCCAGTTACCAATGTTCATACAGTAAACCAACAACACAATTTGAGGTCTCTGACAATTTATTGAAATGATAATGAAAACTAAATAAGGCAAAAGTATCAAAAAAAACATTTGCAGGCAATTCACAAGCTAGAATGTATTCCAAAAAATCGGAATTTCTCATAAGGTAAAGTTATCTCAAAAACACACTATGAAGAGACAACTAGAAATGTGCAAATCTAATTAATAAAAGAATTCAGCCATTTGGCTACTTAATATTTCTTCATCCAGTTGCCCTTTTCAAACCACTTTGATTGGACTCCACTGGAGACTACAAAGAAAGTTGCTATGTGTTCTCATAAAGATTTTTTAATTGAGGACTTAAAGAAATATTTTTGTTTGTTTTAACATACCTTTCCCTTTCCTGCATATATCTTCCCTTGCACTTCTAAATGCTCTTCATACAGTAATAAATTCAGTGTTTCTCTCCTCTTTCAAATGTATTTCTTTCCCTCCCTACTATTTCAAAGTTTAACAGGATGGTTTTAATGTGCCCTTACAGAGGACCCTCAACCAGCATCTCTGCAGAACTGTGTTTGAATAATTCATCAGACTCAATCTTAAAGAGTAACTAATGTGCTAATTATGCAGAAGAATAATTTATAAGGTTGTGTTGGGTGCTCAATGCTAAACATCACTATAAAATATTCGTATGGTATTTGGGAATTTTCTGAAAAATGAAAATTATCCATCTTCATGGTAGACATTCATGAAGATGGATAATTTCCTCAGCATTATGGTCTTGTTACACAGAAATTATTCATCAAGAATACAGCATCAAGTCCTGCTTCTTGAAGAGGTAAAATCTATTATGACTGTATTAGAAATATGCTACCCATGCATACTACAAAGTTATTTAAAAATAGCTCATCAATTTAGATGACTCCTGTAGTCACAATGGATCTTTTAATTTATAGCAAAATCTGAATCTTATATATGGACTATCTTTCAGGAGTCTTGTTAAAACTGCTAATAAATTTCTGTGAGAAGCATAAAATTTGGGGTATATGTTTTGGCCAGTTTACCAGGAGCTGTACCTTTGGGTTACGTTTTAAAGGGAAGAAATAGGAAACTTTTTAATTATTAGAGAAAGTGGAGCTCAATGTAAAATAAAAAATGGTATTTCTTACTGTAATAGGTAAATTTCTTCTTTCAGGTAACACAGAGATCAATAATGACCAAAAGCCTACACCAGAAGTACAAAAGCCAGGAAGGCTACAGATCCAGATGTTAGATCTACAGCAATACTGTAGCTAAATGAAATATGGTTCCTTTTAAAGTATATACTTCATCTTTTTAGGAATATTTTTGCTGTCAATGTAGTATGCCAAACTTATTTTCATAGGCAATGGAAAAAGCTATTTTCTGGTTTAATTTTAAAATTTGTAGTTAGGAAAACTCATTAACTGTAATTTTGTAGACTAAGGCATAATGCCTCCAGTGGTTAAATATTATAATTCCACACACTTCAGGCAAAGCAACTCACTCATTCTGGCCATTATTTTCATCAGCTCAAACCAACAAAAATATTTTAGAATAACTGACCTAGAAGAACCTCTAGGTTCCAAGCCAGCCATGGCCAGTACATTCACGATGTGAAAGCAGATTGCTGGACACAAAAAAATTACTCCTTTTAAATGTTTCTTGCAGTTCCCATGTAAAAGGGAACTAAATGAACACCTTATCTTTTCCTTACAAAAGCTGCTAAATTTTTGTCACTCCATGGTCCTTTCTGCTTAGAACAAATATGTTTGTATACTTATTGTCGTGGTTCTTTGTTTGTCTCACAGTCTCCTTCCACAGGTCAGTGCTTCTTCAAGTACATGAAAATATCTGTGGCTAAATATCTGTGGTTTACAGAAAGACTTTGACTTCTGATGCCTTTAGGCTACAACTCCACACCCAGCAGGATCTCTTCTGTCAGACTGAATGCTTCAAAGCCTTCGTGAGACTTTGCACATCTTGCTGCCCACACAATTTTTGAGCTCAGCTGTTATCATACCATCTTTCTTAGTCATGGCTTAAAACAGCCTCAAATAACGAAACTAAAGTGCCTTGTTTTCAATATGCCTCTCTATCACACTATGTCTCAATTTACTTACTCCTGACTGGTTTAGAGATTCAAAAGGTTATGTGAATTGCAAATAGGCTTAGGTAGAAAATATCTACCAGCAGTAAAAACAGCACAAGTTTCTCATGGATGTATATGGACACCAAAAAGTGGATGTTCGTATGAAACAGTTTTAGGAAATGAGGGAGTGAGCTGGTGATGATGAGTGCTTTGATAAAGTTATGTTTGGAAGCATAAGGTTAACTGACAAAAGCTAAGCTCAGTGAAGATAGTCCTAAATCTAACTGGAAAACAGAGAAAACAGGCGTACAACCCGTGGTAAGGATGATTTTGCAGTGATGAATTTCACCTACGATTTCTAAGGGATTCTTTTGCAAGGAGCCAAGGAAAAACTAGCTATTATAAACAAATGTTCATGAAAAAAATTAATCTACTTTTACTGACTTTGAGAAGGGAAAAATATAGCAGGCAGTAAACAATAAATAATTTCAAATACCACAGAAGTAAAAGGCATTTTGTTTAATACTTTTTCTCAAAAAAGGAAGCTAAAAGACACCTAGGTTAATAGTATAGTTTGAGATTGTGTATGAGGAGGAAATAGCAATAGTTAATTGGGAGATTCTGACTTTAAAAGCAAAGAGTATGTGTATATTAATTTCAGAGATAAGAGAATGACGTGTCCTCATCTCAGCAAGAATGGATCTTTAGCTTTATTTACTTGTGTAGAAGAGAAACAGAACTGTGTGGTTGCTATGGAAGAGAGACTTCCATGTGCTGGGAAACATATTACATAAGTATCCATCCTGAAGAGCTCACAAGTGAAACTGAGCCTTACTTCCTCTTTGGAAGAGCCTGTAGCATCCTTGCAACTTAGAGCTCATGTATTTAAACTTGAATATCTCTGTGTAGATTGACTAGAATACTGATAGCAACTTACAGACTGAACATCTTTGGCTAGCATGGATTAGTTTGTGGGGTTTGTTTACATAACATGTCTATGAATACATGTCTTGCATTAATACTTCCTTGCCAGTGAATTGCAAATCTTCATTCTGCAGTTAATGCAGCGCAGCCGGCCCTTGAAAGTGGGTACATGAATGAATGATTGTGCAGTGTTCGTTAGAAAATCAGACATTATGGAATGTGTTTAAAAACTCCATTTTTTTCTTTGTCTGGTTTAACTAAATCTTTGATTATGCAGATGACTGTATGTGAATATACCATTGAGTTCAGTTCAAGCCCTTTTCATATATGACTATGTAAATGAGATAAATTTAGATTCCAGTATAATCAACAGTCTGTTTCTGGAATTATTCTCTATATTCTGTCTTCATGAGCCATAAAGATTGTTCACTATAATGAGCATTTATATAAACACAGAGTCACAGAATGGGATACACCAGATGGTTGCACTGCTATTCAGAGAGACCTTGACAGACTAGAGAAAGAGGCAGACAGAAACCTCTTGAAGCTCACCAAAGGGAAAGGCAAAGTCCTGCTTCTCAGAAAGAATAACCTCAGGAACCTCTAAACAATGGGGGACAATGAGCAGGGAAGCAGCTTTGCAGAAAAAGGTCTCAGTACTGATAGACAACTATTTTACCATGAGTCAGCCACACCCCTTCACAGCAAAAAAGGCCAACATCCTAGTGATGTGAGCAAGAGTGTTGCCAGCAGACCAAGAGAGGTGATCCTTCCCTATTCCTCAGTATGGATGAGGCTTCATCTAGAGTCCCAAGAATATCCTGACAATCAGACCTCTGCACTGAAAGCACTGAATCACAGGTACATGGGATATCTGAGGTTTGAAAACATAGCTATAGATCATCTATTCCAGCCCCACTACTCCAAGCAGGGCCACCTAAAGCCGCTTTCTCAGACCATAAATTTGGCTACTACCTCAAATTTGTTTTTACGTTCCTTAATAGAAAGGCTTTATGAAGAAGGGGCAAATGACATGATTTCCCTTTAGCTGGCCTGGCATATACATGTTTATATTGCATTTAAGCAGCTGAAGCTGGCTGATATAATATTTTTTTTCCATCTAGAAGAGCTAAACAAATTTGAATTGTTATTGAGTGTCAATTTCTCTTGGGGTTCCTAAGGTCTGGGTGACCCCAAGAGATTGAAGAGTCTTTGCTTCCCTAGCCTGACGCAGCCAAAGAAGGAGCCTGGAATGCTTCCAGTTGTGCTTTCAAGGTTGTTTATTTTTTATTATCTATACATTCTTTCTCTGGCCTGCCGAGCTCTGGCTAGCAAGGAAGCCATGGACATATGCCCTCTTGGACGGTTCCCACCTTATATACTCAAAACTATGTGTTTATGTTTACAATTTTTTTACCAATTCCTACAATCTATGTTAGACTGTAAATCTCTACTTTAAACCAAAAGAAAATACCACCATCCCACCAAGACATGGAGGACAAGACAGAGGAGAAAAAGGCAAGGACATGCCCAAATTCCTGCATCTTGTACCCCCTTGAATCCCATTCTAAAAATCCCAAAATTCTACTTTTCCTCCCTGTGTTAGTTCACGTATCACACCAAAACCCTTGTGGTTTGTAATTCCTCACACAGAATTGGCAGTTTTCCATGGGCTAAAATCAAAGCCACAGCTGTTTTTGACTTCATGCCAGGGTCTCTGAGACCCCTGCCAGGTCTTGAGACAGCCAGGGAAGCCTGGATGGGATGTCCTGGAGGGATGTCATGGAGGGATGTCCCGGACTCCAACAGTTGAGCAAGGATAGACAAAAAGCCATTTACAATTTTGTATCGACTGAGGCTCTATATGAAATTGTATACACGAACATGCACACATATGCAAATGTGCTCAGAACATTCATATATTACAACAGGAATTTCAGTCTTTTAAAGCATTAAAAGGCATAAAAAAGAAGTGGTTTTTTTCTATTAATGATTATAGGAAAATATGGAAAATTCATTTGATTGCTTGTGTACATCCACACAGTATTGATAAAAAAGAGCCTGCAGTGTGTAACATGGCATTGATTGGAAGGTATTACAATCCAGGAAGATTCTTGTTGTCCATTCTTAATTAATTGATAAAAAAAATCAGAAAAAAACCCAGTGCATGTAAAAAACAAAATAAAATAAAAACAAAGAGCCAAACCAACCCCACAAGAGATTAATTCCCAAATATTTAGGGCTTTGAAAAATGCAGGATAATTTGATAGTTCTGGAAATTTTTGAAACTGCAAAATCAGTGAATTTAAAATGTATATCGCTTAATTCACAAATATGCAACTTAGGTAATACTTAATACTTGAATAATTGGAAGACGAATTTTTCTTGCTGTGGCTAGCTGCACAGCATATTAAACTGATTAACCTAGAAGACTTGATTTTTTTTGTTTAATGTAGTAATGCAAGGATAGTAAAACTAGCAATTCTACCATGTCTTTTTTTTTCCTCTTCCAGTGATGTTTATTTGTTGCAACAGCCTACTTTGCAGCAGGTGTCTGTGATAAAGTAGTCACCATCTGTGAATGCACCTAGGGAATGGCCCCAGAATATGTACTACTGTGACAGCCTTGCGCCCTCAAGTGAACAGCCAGCCCCAATTTTGTATGTGTTTTACACTCGGAAAAATTTTAAGAATCTAAAATTTTGGTAAATTACTTGTTTATTTCTGAGAATTCAGAGGGATTTGCAAGGAGAAGGCAAATCTTCACAGTGGAATTGTTCTGTATTTTGCTGCTTTCAGGGTCCTTGTATAGGAACTCCTTATGAAATGCAAGGGTCTCACCACATAGCACCAGCCAATGCACCTTGGAAAACAATTTATTCACCTATTCCAACTGTGAAAATAAGTGAGAGGAAAATTTTATATTAGTGAAGAATCTGCAGATGAGTGGTAAATCCTGACAAAAGCTTTAAAACAAAAGGTGATTAAGTATTTAGCAAATATAGCTCTGCCTTTCGGTAGCTCTGTTCAATGCTACCATCAATGTGCTAGTTTTTTTCTTATACATGTGTATACTGTGTGTAGCTTCTCTGTGCTGTAAACCCTGCATTTGGGAGATTATGCAATCCTGCAGACTGATCTCACTTGTAGCTGTGAGGTAAGGTCAGCAGAATTCTCTGAGGGTTATTAATTTCTTTCATTCATATTAGACTCATTCGTCCTCACCTACCTTAATTTTTCTTACAGTAAAAAGAATTACAATTTTTTCTGAAGAAAACTAATACAAAAAATAAACTGTCACTACAGAATTTTGTGGGGGTTTTTTTGGTTTTTTGTTTTTTTTTTTTTTTTTTTTTAATTTTAATATGATACCACTTATGGAAGGAAAATATTCTTTTGCATCCCCTTTGTAACTGAAGACTCTTCCTAGTTATTATCAGGGTCCAACAAAAATTGTTGGATTAAAACCACTGTTTTGCATTGCTTGTCAACTTATGCTTTATAGCAGATATACTACCTTACTTGTGTAATAACAAATACATACTTTTCTTGTTACAAACTCATATTAAATTTATTTCCTACTCTTGTTGTATTTGGTTTTAATTGTTCCGCCGTACAAAGCTGGCATATGTCTCTCCATATTATAAATTCTACAAAGCTGTTAGCATTTTGTGAAGTATCATAATGTACTCTTGACTGATCTTTTATTACCAAAGGCCTCAGTCAGCCATTGAAGACTAAAACTGGCAG
Organism: Taeniopygia guttata; assembly: GCF_048771995.1. Classification (NCBI taxonomy): domain Eukaryota; kingdom Metazoa; phylum Chordata; class Aves; order Passeriformes; family Estrildidae; genus Taeniopygia; species Taeniopygia guttata. The sequence continues at coordinate 36,377,448 of NC_133030.1, forward strand.
GCAGTTCAGCGCGCCCTAAGTGTAACTTTGAGACAGCAGGAGCTAGAGCTCTCTGTAATTATACTCCCTGATTGTGGAATCTGCTCCCTATTGAGACTGGAAGAGCAGCATCTGTTGAGACATTTGGGTTAAATTTAAAGAGGTACACAAGTTTGTTGATGCGTTTAACTGTGGGGAATCCTCTTAAATATTATTTTTAAACTCTTTTTTGGTGTTAAAAAACCCATAAAAATGAATCTATGGAAAGGACTTCATGTTGCTGTGCTAAAAGATGTTTCAAAATGTTAACTATTATTTGTCCACAAATGAAAGGAAAAGAAGAGGTAATCAACACCATGAACACAGAATAAAACAACGTGGATCCTGAAAAAAAATAGTTATTACTACCTTATTAGTTCATTTATTCATTCCCTCACCTCCAACCTACTTGTCAGTACTTTATATTTGTAGAGGGTGAGATTTGCCCTAGGAAACATAAGCTATGAAGCCATATTTCTAATTAGTTCTGTCTTTAAAATGAGCATAAAATCACAGCAAAAAACAAAATCCCACTTCATTTTATTAGAATGTTATTGTTTTTCTGGTTTGCCTGGGTAATTTTGCTAGTGTGCCATCAATTCATAATATTATCCAATTTTTTAAATAATCATATTTTTAAATATTCTGTTTTATAGCTGTTAGACATAACCTCAGCAAGTAATTTTCTCCTACAGTATTTCTTTTATATTAGATCACAACATTCTTCTAGAAGATTTCTTTTCATCATTAGCACTAGCTCTTTCACATTGGAATTCTTATGTCTGTATAGAATTGTCCACATCAAATGCAATAAACTTCAGGTGTCCTGTTCAGAATTTCAGTCATTTTTCCTCACATTAACTTTTTAGTAAAAGTAACTTCTAATATGTTATGAACATATTTAATAATAATTTAAGTTATGTTTTGAACATATTTAATAATAATTTAGGTTCATAAACATTTGATAACTCTAATGTAAATAGGGTTCAAGACTGGATAATGAGATTTGACCAGGGCAGTTGACATCTCATAATCCACAGGAAAAAAATAAATAGATTTTCTTCTTTATATAAAGTCCCTGGGTTAGGAAAGAAAACTCTCTCAGAAGGATTTAAGAATCCCTTCATGTTATATAGACCCGAAGAAGAAATAAAAAATATAGTAGAAAAACACCTAGCAATTTTCTTTCTCTGCTTGGAAGCACATTGATCTTTCATTCACATAAAACTGCTTACAGAATTTCAGGTTTTGTGACAAGTTTCCATGACAAGTTTCAAGTCTCTAGAAAGTTGAAGCTCTCAAAAATCTTTCATTTAAGAGAAAGAAACAAGGCATATTGAAAACATCCACTCTTTTTGTCAGCAATATCAATCATCATCACTGATGAGGATGTCAGTCTGAAGTACCTGCTGGGCAAATAGTCACAAGTATGCAGAGAAGTTCATTCTTCAATAATATCCATAAAGCCATATTTCCCACTGGTATGCATAAACAAATTTATCAAAGTGCATTTATTTATTCATTTTAAGTTGAAAAAATATCCTTTATGTGCTTACATAACATAAATTCCTTTCAATAGACCAGCACATATCAGAGAATCTGCAGTGCCTACTTTGGTGGCTAATGCTTTTGACCACCAGAGAGAAAACTATGAGGTGTAGTGGAAAGTCTTGGTTTGAAAACACAGGAAAATTGTCTTTCCTATCATTCATCCAGGACAGGAGAGCAAGCCTGTGGAAAGAAACCAAAAGGACTGAGAGATGGCTGCCTCATAAACCATCGGTAAAGGGAAGACTGAGAAAGTTCCAGAGAGATCAATGGAATGCTGTCAATGGCTGGTGACTCAGTAGATGACAAATCCCTGAAAGTAGGATAATCACAGAGTTTTTTAGGCCTAAGAAAACCTAGCACTAGGAAACTGCTAAAGAGCTGAAAACAGTAACAGTAGTTAAATGAGATAAAAAGTCTTCATTATATAATAAAGGTCCAGCATGATGTTGATATCTAGAGGTTCTTAGATTTTCCAGTTCATCTGGATTACATTGTATTTAATGCTTGCTGAATTTATTACATACTGATGCAACTGAGGAGTAGGATTCTACATTGAGAGACAATTAAACTGAAAACTTTACTCAGACTTTTGATTTTTCACTCCAGCCTTGGGTGCTCCCTGTTGTACACAGCTTCCATTCCCTATATTGATATGTAGGAATGTAGAGTGGGAAGAATTGCATCTGTGGAAGATGAAGGATCAAAGTGACTTTAATAGGTCTGTGGTAAGTGCATAAACTTGGTAGAGAGGTGTGGTTCTGCTAGGAAGTAGCAACAAGCTACACCAAGGGAAGAATAAGTCAAACAAATTACTGCTTCCTCTGTTACTCTCTTGTCATCAATTATAATGTGCTTTGTGGATTTCCTAAATCTAATGCAACTTCTTTAACTTCTTTGCATCTCTTTTCTTATAGTCACAGATATTTTTATGTGCACAATAACTGATGGTAAGAAATTCAAAAGGTCTGTTATTTTTCCTATTAAGAACTATTCTTAATAGGAAAATTATTTTCTTCTTTTTGGTTTGAGCTTGGCTTTTACTATGTCCATGTAATAGTCTCTTACTTTTGTACTAGGAGTGACAGTGCACAATAATTTCCTATACACACCCTCCATGACAATTTTTTAGACATTTTCTATACGTGGTGTCCTATCCAGGCCGCAGAGAATGTTTTCTCAACTGTTATATGTAGGATCTTTTATGCATTTAAACACTCTCTTCTTTCTCTGAATCTTTCTCAGTTCTATTGAGTACTTTTTGGGGATAAGAAGACCAGTCCTGCACGTTGTATTCAATGTTTGGGAAAAACACAGATTTACACAGTGATTTCACTGTTTTTCTTTCTCTCCTTTTATTTCCTATTATTTTCAAATATCTGAGTATATTTTTGTCCCACTACCAAGACCTGAGACTTTATTTTCATGGAAATATGCATCATAATCCCAAGGTTTTATGTCTGTTATGAAGTCAGATCCTTGTACTTTACAGATTAAATGGTTTCTTTTGGTATGACGTTATGACTCTCTATACAGAACTTTTTTTCCTGTTTCATTGCTGTGCCACCCAGTCTTGTAAGGCTTCTGTTCATTCTTTGCAGGTAGCTGTCATCTTCACCATTTTGACCAATTCTTACCATTCCACAGAACTTTCTTTAAAGCTAACACTGAGAAAGTTTGCCAGTTTTGGCTGTCTAGTAAATGACTGACATAGATGAAGTACACTCCCATAAGCAGCCATAGGCAAACAATTGTCTCTTACAAGCTGATTTCTTTTAGCGACTGTTGTTGTTCAAGCCCAGCTGGAGACGAAACATCACACGTAGATCAACTCCCTCTCTCTCTTCATCCTCCCACAGTGGAATGGGAAGGAGAATCAAAGTAAAAATTTTGTGTTCAGATAAGAATCGTTCAATAATTGAAAATAAAGTTATACAGTAATAAGAGTACATCGTAATAATAATAATAATAATAATAATGATCAAGTGATGCACAATACAATTTTTTTGGTACAGATTTGGTGTAAGGAAAATAATGACAAGCACTATAATGCAGCAGCAGCTTTAAGACTGTATCCTCCAAAGTAACTCAGAAAAGATGGATACCTTCAATGTACTGTTAGATTATCTGAAAATGAGCAGAGATCATTAAAAACCTGGAAATATGAAAACTGAGACATCTCTCTTTTCTCCAGATAAGAAGGGAAAAGTTATGTTCTTTTAAGGAGTATCTATTAGTCTGTAACCCTTAAACCTGGCAGGTCAGAAGTACTGAAATTAATATAAGAAGCTGGGCTTTTGTCACTCAGTTTAAGCATGCAATTTTGCTTAATAACTAAAAAGATTATGGCAAAAAAAAAATCAATGAATAAGCAGTAAGATAGATAAGACACTTGTAAAATCTTGACTCAGCAGTTTTAACTTGCAGGGATATAAGATCATATTATCTTCTTTTCCAGTACTACTGGCTTTACTGTCTACATAATTTTCTTCTACAATTTCAGGTATAGCTAACACTTAGAGAACACAGCAAAGGAAAGTACTACATTTGAAATACTTGGTTTTTTCTGGTTTTGAAATTAAATCATATGAAGTTAGAAATATTCTATTTCATACAGATAGATGACTAATTTAAAAATTAAAGGTTTATAGTCTGTAGAGAATTTATTTTATTTAAACCAATACAATTTAATCAATTCAACCTGGAAAACTATGTGTCTTTTTAGGTCTCAAATATACACATCTATTAGATTGCAGCTACCAATATCAACAAGAACTTTTAAAAACTTTCAAAAATAATAGGAATGAAATTGACATTTTCCTACACGGTTGAATTATAAAGATGCAAGTTAGTGATAAGAGAAGAAACAGCTTTAATCATAGACTGTGCACCTTTCTTAACATGGAATTAAGCTGTAGCAAGTAAATTGCCTTTAAAACATTCATAACCACCAGTATCTCTGTGCTAACAGTAAAGTGTGTTACTGAAAAAATATTAAAATACTGCCTAATAAGACAGATATTTTGCTGTTGTTTGTATAGATTAAAGGGTGTTTATTTGATTTGCTTTCTGCTGCTTATACATTTTGTCATGGAAAAATCTGTTTTCCTACAAAATATATAGTGTCAGCCATAATAGTGTCAGATGTTTTCCATCATATAGTTTACTCAGTTTATTGCAAACCATGCCTTTATGCAAATCGAGCAGTTAATGTTAATTTGGATATTTTTGTTTGATTTCTTTTTCACTTTCCTCCTGAAAATAATTTTTCTATCTACTTTTTAGTGGCTGTCTGACTTACAAGCTTCCCCATGAGCAGATAGTGCATGAAGCAGAACTGATCACTGCTCTTCCATGTGGTGAGAGGCCAGGAGTGCTTCTGCAGGGAAAGGTCCACCTTGAGACTTAGAGCAGATGTCATAACTTCCTGTTGGCTATTTTGTAGGGAAGTTGCTACTGCTTTGGAAGTTAGCAACAGTTCTTAGCATTTCATCACTGATACACCTATATGACTCTTATATCACAGCCATTAAGAAAATCATTTGCCTGGTGTCAGCAGTCCCTGTAGGGAAACCACCTGAGTAAAAAAATTGTTTTTCAGACCTGCTTTAGTGTCCTCATTATCTTTGAAAGTCCTGAAATTGCATAAAGCTGTAATTGCTTGATTGTTTAATCCATAACTTCAATCTCTACATTTTTAGCCATTCTACTTGCATGTTATTTCTAATTGGTGTAAGACTCTATCAGAAGAACCTCCAAAATGAAGACCAAAATGAAGACTAATAATGACAACAGCAACACACAATCTTGTCCTGAGTCTTTGCTCAGTAGCAGCTTAAGTGGAGATTGTAGGAAAGACAGGATTTTTTCCCTAAGAAATCAGTGTTTATATTGAGTAGTCAATGGAAGGATTAAGCAGAGATCGCTGAGACATAGTGAGAATTTAGTGGAAAATTTAGATTCAGAATAGGGGAAATATGAAAACTGAAAAATTTAGAAAATTTAGATTCAGAATAAAAATTTAGATTCAGAATAGGGAAAATGAGGAATAATGCAGGCAAACTATAGGTATTAGGGATGAAACTAGCTAATGGAGAGTCAGGTGTAGGAAGTAAAGAGAAACAGGAGTCAAATAAGATGAGAGTGAGGTGGACTTCATTAGGAAAGATAGCAGTATCTGTTTACAAAAGGTGCTGTAAACTCAGACTGCAATAAAACAGTCTTTCTTCTCCAGTATTACCTACAAAATGAGGCTCTTCCTTGGGAGAGAAGTAATGTGATAGACATGAATTTCTTCATAGGCTTTCAGTGCCTTTCCTTTCAGTATCATTTTTAGTCCATAGAGAGCTGTCTGGTGTTTGATGAAGCTTTTGTTATAAGCACAGCTGTGAAATGAAAAGAAAATAAGAACCCTGATAATCACTTTGCAGTAGACCTGTGTGTGACAGTTACATGAAGCAGTGAGTGAAGAACTCTGAAAATATGGATGAAGAAATATGAGACTTGCTGACCTCTTTAAGTCTTTTAAAGACTTTTCCTGCGAAAAGGAATAATTCTTCACATAAGCATCTGAGAATGAAATTATTTCAGATAAGGCCTGTGCCTTTTGACATATTGAAGTATCCCTAATTCCATAAAAGGTGAATTAGAAAATCATATTTGAGTGGCCAACTGAATTGAGATAAAATGCAGTTTAAATAAAATGCAATTGTCTATAATGAGAAAAGTGGTTGCCCTAACTGCAGATGACTACTTTAAGTCAAATCACTAACAAATTGTGTTAGTTAAAGTATAGGACTAAAATGCTTTTTGGGTAGTATCAAAATCCCTTGAAATGTTTCTTAATAGCATATGCCTTGCTCTTGTTCACATCCTACAAGAGATTATAGGAAAGACAGAAATGATAACATTTCTTAGTATAACTTTTAATTGAAATACTATTACTCAATCCTACTAGGATTGGCTTGTCAAGTCTATAAAATTGAGATATGAGTAAGGAGTTATATCGCTGCATATTGCTTCAGTCTCTAATGTGCTTCAGAAGAAAATAATGTATAGCATTACTGGTATTCTTGTCATAGTGTACACACAAAAAATACTTACCTGAGGACATGAGTAAAGTAGAAAATAAGTAAAATTAAATATTGAAGTGCCTGTGCTTTTTAATCCTTCTTTTTGATCCAGGAATATAAGAATACTGTTTGAGTAAAAAAAAATAAAAAAAAAAATAGTAGAGAAAATGAATCACAACTGGCTAGATATTTCTTTTCTTAAAAGCAAAAAGTTCGTAGTAGAATTACACTGAAATCATATTAAACCTTAAAAATTTATACCCCAGCTTTGCCTCTTAAAAGCACTAACTTTCAGTTTTATTCTGTTTTTTGTTGTGGGTTTTTTGTTTGTTTTCTTTTTGGTTTTGGAGTTGCCTAGGCATCCCTCTCAGTTAATATTTTACCATAGCAAACTTAGTCTTGGAAGGGAGTTAAGCCTGACCTTTCAGAAGTCTCTACAGATTCTGCCTCTCAGCATCAAATTCTGGCATCATCTACTCGTTTCATAGTCACTTTTATGTTTCTCCTTTTTAATACTTTATTTTCTCCTTACATGTTTTTCTTCTCTCTTCTCCTGCTGCTTGTATTATCTCTAGTCCAACAGGTTCTCAGCTGCAGTTTTCTTTGTTTCCTCTGTTTGTCTAGTAGCTCTTTTGAATCCATCCCAGTATTTCTGGACTGTTCTCATGGTATTTGGTCTCCTTTTAATCAATGCCTTTCTTATTTAAAAGCAAGGTATTCTCAGAATTGACCTGAGGAGTACTTTTCTCTTACTGTGACCAAACAGCTAAGTAATTTTCCACCTTTTCTGAACGAACATCTGTAGTCCTGCTGTCTATCATTCCAGTGATGATCTAATAGACTCAGAATGTCAAAGAGAACAAAGACAGACAGAATGTAGCCATTCTATCAAAGACTTAAAGCAAACATAGTAAAATATTATTTGTTTAACCATTTTGGAACTTAGAGACTGTATAATGGATTTTGACTTATGGTAAAACCTTTTTTTCACTCATTAACATAAATTAGTAATTCTAATATACGCATAGTATTTGTCTCAGAAACTCATATGGACATAGACCAGCTCTGAAATACCTCCTTTCATTCATCTACTACTGAGCTGGGAAGTAACCTGTAAACAACTTTTACGTCAAATATTCAAAACTATGCCTTATAAAAGAATCTTCTAAACTTGTTTAAACTCAGAATTGTCCTACATCTATATTCCTTCCACTTCCTTTCAAATAAAAAGAGGTTGAGTAACTAGATATTTAAATGTGATTTGATTTGAATATCAGATTATTGAGTTAGGAAACAAAGACCTCATGCAGAGAATATCCTGCTGCTGGTCTGCTTAATAGCCAAGTGTTAAAAGGAATCCTGTAAAATTATACAAATATATGTCTTCCTAATACAAAATGTTCTAAAGATTTTTAAAAATATTTTCTCAAATCTTCTATTCTGAATTAACTCTAATTTGTTTTAACTCTAGAGGATATTTTAAACTTCATTTAATAATCTTTTGACTTTATCACTTCTAGTTTCTTCAGAGTTTTGTCAGAATGTTTTAACTTTAATATTTCAAATTATCTCCTCTGCCTGGAGAAAAGTATCAACCTGTAAGGTAATTAGACCTGATGCATTCATGAATGGGCTGATTAGCCTTAACACATTAAGTTGCTGTTGTGAACTACCTGCAAACTGGTTACAATATATAGTAGTTACACTGATCTTTCTTGCACTTGATGAAAATTCTTTTTAAGTCATTCTGCCATCTCATTCCTGCAATCTTAGTAAAACCCTGTCAATCAAACATAAAAAAGACTAAATAAAATGTACAAACTGACACAAAGACTTGAAGTAATAAGAGCATGTATGGTTAGAAATTTCCTGCCTTTTTTTTTTTTTTTTTTTTTTTTTTTCTATTTGGTTGGGTTTTTTGAGGAGATACACTGTTGCCCCAAAACTGTCAATTCATATTTGTATTTGTCAATTTTCTTTCTCTGGAGTTGAATAATCTAGAATTCAAATGTTACTGTATATTAAACAGAGGTATTTCTAGTCAAGATAGTCTGATACCATCTCTAAACTGTTCTGGATCTTTAAATATGATGCTGTGCTGCTCATCTTTCTCTTCTATGTCTGTAGTCAGCTCCATAGCAAAGAAGCCAGAATCACAGGCTGAGAATAGAAAATGAAGGTAAAAGACACCACAACTAAAGCTCCCGTGAAGCACTGGCAGTTCAGACAGACAGGCCTCTAGTGCCTCAAACTTATATTCTACCTTGTTTATCATTTCCCACTATCAATTCAATTCAACAAGATATGAGCTTAGTCCTACTAATACCAAAAGTATGAATTTATGCTAGCTTTACCATTCCACTTTAAAGATCAGTGTCAGTGTGGGTTCTCCCTGGTCAGCTGTTCTCATATTCTCAGAGTGAAAGAACAGAGCACCATTTTGTCTATTCCTGGCACACTTTACAAAACACTATATCAGTAACGCTTCATGGCTAATTGTATCAAAGGCAGCTGCAAGACCCAAACAAATTAGTTTGAAGCCTAAACTCACTGCCATTGCCAAGAGGAGATAAGCAGACAATAAAACATTGAAATTCTCCTGACATATGTGCTGATTAAGGTTGAGGACTCCAGGTATCAGCAGGGACTGGGATAATTATATCTATGCCTATAGATTATTTCTTTCTACATGGTCCCCCTAGAGAGGAGCTGGTATATTGATTTACTAACCTAAGGATTCAAAAAGGCTGCTTGTTTCTCTTGGAACTCAATCAAAACTTGAGGCATATTTCCAGGGCATGAATCAGAAACTAAGGAAAGAAAAACTGACACAAAAACCCCAGCAGTGCAAGTTCTGCATTTTTCTTATACAAGTTTATCTTTGTTCAAGAAACAAGTGGGAAAATGTCTCACAAAAATTTGGTTCAAGATCTGCTGCTAATGTAATCCTATATGAAAAAGGAAAGAATTACCTGTGCTATAACAGCCAGTTGATTGGAATTTCCCATGTATTAGTATTGAATCTAGTTTTGTTGCACAAGAAATATATGTGGTTTACTATTTCTAAACCTAGTTGATCCATCAAACAGTGAAGAGAGCAGTTCTTATTCCACCCCATTTGGATGGAAATGACCCCTTTCACATTGAAAGTAGGTTATTTCTATTATATAAACTTCTTTCAAAATTATTAAGAATATTACTATTACAGAATACTAAATGTGTGTATATATGACATATAATCAGTAACCTGATTTTGATTTTCTGTCTGTGACTTGACTGTCAATATTGCAAGATCTCATCCTACATTCACCCACAGTTTCTCCCTAAGAAAAGATGGTTTTAACCATGCAGTTAACATCCTCCATGGTATTGAAAAGCTAAGGGCATATTTAAAATATTCATATACCTGTTATTTACAGTGTTTATTTGGACACAAGAGGAAATAGATGAAAGGAGGGATTTGGCTAAGAATGTCTGTGTGTGAATCAACACATTCAGGTAACCAGGGCAACCACCAAGCCACAGCCAAAATGCAAGGAGTAGGATTATTCCATTGCCCAGGCATGGGACTCCAGCTCTGCTAGGCTCAGCTCATCCTGGCAGAAGGGGGGCACTGCCTGCCCTGATATATCAAAGGGCTGTGTGCACCCACAGTTCATCTCAAGGCTGTGCTTCTGTGATCTCTCTCCCAGCACGAGGCTCAAGCCTGTCTATGACAGTGTGTTATCTCTACATGAGAGTCCTACTTCTCAAAAGAGGCAGAGAATGAGCAACACTAAGCATAATAAATTGAGTTTTCCTACACGAACATTTTTAGCAGCAAGGTGCAAGTTAACTTTGAGCAAAACTACTCCTTCCTCCTCACAAATTTTAGGATTTTAACCCTTGACTCCCAACAGTTGTTCACAGAGTTTACATCTAATTCATACCTTGAAGATTCCTGTGTGCCACCATTATGGATGAAAGCAGGCAAGTCCTTGTGGATCTGTGACTATGTGCATCTCTGGAATACACACACATGCTTAAACAGGGAATGCACTATCTAGAGTTTCAATAGCTATAGAAATTCTCTTCAGGACAGAAATGTTTCCCTTACAGTTAGACTACCTCAGTAGTCAAGCTCAATCTATGTGAATAATTTATCTCAAAAATAGGTCTATATATCATCAGTCTAAAGTAAAATATAATTTAGAACAAAAAAAGTGAGATTTAGCTTTATTGTTATCTTTTATCTCCAAGTTTTTTGATATTGAAAAATTCCCTTAATACTCCTGGGTTTCCAGGATTTATGAGTTTAATTGATGATAATGCTAATGCAATGCATGTTTTCAGAATGAAAAGTTTTCTTGAATAAGTGGCAATATTATTGGAAAACTCAAAATTATCACTAAAACTTAGAGAACATTGAATGAGAAATTCAAATGATTTCTCCTTGATTATGTCTAAATAGGATTTGCAAACTGAAGATGCAGTAGTGAGGATATCTGTACATTAGAAAAAATATGTGTGAATATTCTTATATAATGAAGAAGGAATCCTATTTGTAGTTATCTACCTGAAGAGAAAAGAAATAAAACTTTTAGGTATTCTATTTTGATAGATAAAATATATATTATATATATAAAATGAATCTTTCAGATATTACATTTAGATATTTTAGATTTTATTGTCATGTGGTTCTTATATAACCTGGAGAGCTTAACTAATGCTTATAAAAATGTAGGTAAAATCTAAATATATGTGACATAGAGGGATCAAATAGATGACCTCTTAAAAACATTCCAACACTGTTTTCTTTAAGCTTGTCTATAGTCCTGCTTCCAAATCTTCTGATGCTATAAGAAGTTTTTATTTCTTAAACTCCTCAAGTTGTCTTGAATCATGAAGAATTCTGTTTGATTTTGACCTATAAACACACGTACAATTTATATATTTTATTTGCAGGTAAAATACTGTAATACCCATGGCAGCTATTTTTGGAAAATAACTACAAACAAACATATTTATAATTGGCCAGTAGAAAAAATAAAATTGAGTGGTAGTTTGTTAAGATTGGGAATTCAAGCACATATTCACAAACACACATGTGCAGAATTTAACCAAGGTTTTATTTTAAAGTGATGCTTCTTGCTTGGTTGTGATATTAATATTCACACATCTTCCTGAGCTGTCATATAATTTATATTCTTAACAAATCAAAAAGGCTAGCAAAACTAGATGTCAAATGTTCTAATCTCTGACTCTAGCTCCTGAAATAGAATTTCAATCAGCACAATCTATATTTTATGAAAACTTGTATTGTATAACCAGAGCCTTAACCCACAACTAACATATAACATGGCAATATTTTTGTTTGCTGGGAGAAATCTAGTTTTTCTGCTGATGTTAAAGGATAATTTACAAGTCCTGTTTCCAGACATTCATTTTCATCATTGCTGATCTCACTGCTTATGCTTTTACAAAGCAGGTAAGTAAATACTTCATTGCCTATAGTTCATACCTCACAGAGAAGAGGATTGAAAATTCAATTTTTGCAAAATGGAAGAGAACAAAACTTGTGAGGAGTAAAATAGTGTGCTTTTTTTTCACAAAGATATTCTAAAAGACAGAATGAAAAGAAGAAATGCAAGCTTTTGGTGTTAATAGCATGGTGTAACTAACAAAACCCAATTCTATAAGCAAGCATTTCTTATTGTATCTTAATTTTGCAGTAAAATTATAGATGTACATATGAACTATATTTTTAACTGAAAATTATAATAGTTTACGTATTTGCGTACAATTTTAGAGTGAAATATTTAAAAATAATTTTTCTCTAATTTATGTGGAAACAGAATTGACCTATGAGCTCAGGATGGCTTACCCTGAAGTGGTGGCACTCTGGTATCACATGCCTGCATCATCAGGTGCTGGTCACCATGACATTTTTTCTGACTTACCTGTAATTCTATGTCAAGGGAACATTATAAATATCAGAGTCTAAAGGAAATGTCTCTTCCCTCTGTGCAGGTGGAATTTGTTTTCCCTTCAGATTTCTATCTTCCACAATTCTGTACTGGCACACTTTCGCTGTGGTAGGTTTGGAGGTAAGACTGAAGAACCAGAACTTGGTCGCTGTGTTCTGTGCCATATCTTGAGAATGAGGTCAGACAAAGAATGTATTAGTATGGAATGTTAATTAATATGGAATCTTGCCTACCTACCCAGACAGGGAAGTTCTGTAACAGGCACCTACCCAAATCCTGTCTGAGAAGAAGACCTAAGATCTAGGGAAAAGTAACCTCCCTACAGGTGAAAAATTTGGGGTTGTGTGGACACTGTGATTTTCTATAGATTTTGAGGGCTTTTCAGTTTCAGACTAATGCAATTATCAAAGTACAGTGTTGCTAAGGCAACCTCCTAGAACATTCCTTCCCTGAGGTCCACAGAAAACCCCAAGGAGCAAAGAAAGCAGTTAATTCCTACCTACTGTGCACTAAAACTTTAATTTTTTCTGGAATCTAATGTATTTTTTTTCACATCTTTGAGCTCATTTACTTGCAAAGAAAAATAAGGAGAAAAGAAAAATCCTCCTTAACATTCAGGAAAATGTCTCACATACTATCATGTCCCTGAATGTTTTCTATTGCAAAAATCATACATCTCTTCTGACCTTGTTGTCTTTGTTTTGTTACATAAATTATTCAGTTTTGATATGTTCTATAGGTCAGACACTGAACAAAAACCATTTCAGAGACTTAAAAAATCAAAAGGAATCTTGCTTTTTTTTTTTTTTTTCCACCCTGCAATTTTTTCAAATACAGGCTACTGCAGAAGTTGATTAAATACACAATATCCAAATAAAGTAAGCACTTTAGAATGAATTAAGTCTGTGTTAAAGCTAGAATACTCTAGGGGTTTGCAACTCAAAGAATGGAAATTAGCCTGGAATGGATATTCCCTGCTTGGATATGAAAAAAAATTAATTAGAATTATCATTAACAAACTAGCTTAGTACCTAAGTTAGGTAATCTCATATGGTTTCCAACATGTATTTGCCTGTCAGAAAGACACCTTCACTTTTTTATCACACATAATTTTTGATTTAACCAGTCCAAGCAACATAGCTCATTCAGTATGTGACATTTTCAGTTCACTTATTTTAAATGAAGCACAGTGGAAAACAGATTTTTATTGAACTACCAAGAGACCACAATACACAGATTCATTTTAGTGGTTTTGCAGATGTCTTTTTTGTCCATTTCTCCTCTCTTTACACTCCTTTAGCTGCTGCTCAAGAGAAAACATCCCTTTAGGGAAGAAAATTCAGGTTTTACTTTCGCATTAGTTTTAACATACCCATTAAAGTCTGTGGTGCATTAAATACATTAAGAGTTTTAAAATAGTAGTTTGCAGCCTCAATGAACTCTTGAACAAGGCTGTACGGCTATGTTAGATTATCTAGCTGCAATTAGCTTTGCTATTTTTTCTCCATATTATTATCTGACAGTTCTCAAACTGCCACTACCCCGGTACCTTTAGTGCCATATCCTTACCAGGCTTATTAATAGACCTTTCCCAGACCTTTCCCCTCCACTCTCCAATTAGACAATTTCTTGTCTATATTTTTCATGTCTCCACTGTAAAAAAAGATAGTTAACCAGTATGCTGGAAATCAAGTATACTAATTTGCACAAATTCTAGAAAATACTAGTTCCTTGGATGTTTTTGTAGAGAATAAAGAGAAGAAGCACTATTATTTCCAAACTATGGTCTTCAATTTTACCAGGTTTTTGTTCTATTTTATTATCTATTTTTTTTATTCTTATTCTCTTATCCTCATATTCTTGATAAGAACACAAATCATTTAGCTTTGCTGCTATCACAGATGCAATTCAGATAAAAGGCAGAGAAAGCAAACTATAAAGTTGTTGTTCAAGTGAAAATATAAATAAAGTAATAAAAAGATGCACAAGGTATCCTCTTCATATTTTTCTTTTCTCTATTTCCATCCTTTGATTTTTGTGTGTCTTCCCCCTCCCTGCCTTCTCTCTCTCTTTTCTACTTAAAGGAAAGAGCCAAAAGAGATGGAGAAAATTTAATTTTTTATTTATGAATATTTGCAATTACTTTTGTGCCAAAATCTGAAAAATCTGAAATTTGACAGGATTGGTCATGGAAATGAAAGATTTAGTGAATTAACTAGAGGATAGGTTGTTCTTCTCTATCCCAAAGAACATGAAACTTAATTAACAAACATATTCTGTTAATCTCGGAGTCCCACCAAATTACTTGAGAATTTTGGCCTTAATGTTGATTGTTGGTGATGTTTGTGCTTATTTGTTTTTGAGATTTTTTTCTCTTTTTGATTTGATTTGGTTTTTTGCCTTTACAGTCCATTTAATCCTCCTACATAGCCTATTGAAATAATGATCTGGAATGTGCAACACCCCAGTAACAGCCAAAAGTAAGTGTGTCCTCAATAAGCAATATATTAGCACAACCAAGAAGAAGCAGCAGAACAGTTTGAAAACGTCAAACAAGAATTACCTTGACAAAGTTATGCTGAAAACTGCAGAAGCTACAGTAATTTAATGGACAGAGCAGGGTCCATGTTCAAAGATAAATTTGTAAGCATTTTCCTAGAACTTCAAAACAACATTCCTCAGCAGCTGGAGTCAACTATTTTTCATCTTCATGGCACCTAAAAGTTTTATCTCTTATATAATCAGAATTTTGTAAAGCCAAGATATGAGATTTGGAAATGAGAATTTAAGTTTTATTCCTTTAGGTTTATCACTCCATAAAATCTGTACACTACAGCAATGACCTTGAGCTGCTGCACTAATTACTGTGTATATAGAATTTGAACTTCTCATACGAAACTTCTGAGAAGAGATGCAAAATAAATCATCGTGATATGGTCTCCAGTTTATCCCTCAATTAAATAAATAAATAAATAAATAAATATCCCCTTAGATTACTCTTAGGTTACATAGGAAACATCTCTAATTAAGGAACATTGCGGTGAATATTCATTCCTTTCTTTTTTCAGCTTAGGATCTTCAGATTGATACCAGTTTCTCAAGGAAAGAAGAGATTTGAGCAAGTGTCAGGAAAGAAATGAAAGATAACTAAATCATCACACTGAAAATGTGTGATTTTAATTTAAAAATAAATTAATTAATAATTTTGAATGGAAAGTGCCTCTGTCTACAAAGACAAAGCAGGATTATAACTCTTAAAATTTGTATCACTGTTGTTGGATAAGTTTAATAAAGCGGTACAAATTTTACAACAGATATCAGAAAAAGCTAAATTATTTCAAGGATTATGAAAATAAAGGAAATGCTGAAAATTAGAAAAATGGAAATAGTTTTATGTATGCTGCAAGTGCTTGCCGGTAATAAAAAGGGAAACATTTTAAAATATTTTCTCTGATATATACATATCTATATACAGTGTTCCTTCTTTGGCAAAGGTAGTTTATAGTTAGAGTTGGGGTTTTTTTACATATAAATTTCAATTTTTCTAAACCCACTATATAACTTCAATTTTATTGCATGTAAGACAGAATCATAAAAGGTATATGACATTAGCTCAAATGCCAGCAGGTTTACGGTTACTGATTGAAAGCAAGTGACATAAAGTATCAAATGAGAAACCCCTTGAATTCATTTAAGAAAACCCAGCCTTGACAAAAAAAACCTGTTGTTGGTTGTCTTGTTGGAATTTCAGAGGTGAGGGTGTTTGATTCTGCGTCTCACATAAAAGACTGAGTCCCAATCTTTACCCTGACCTAGATGATGCACAGAGTTTCACCTTGAGCAAGGTTTAATTCTGAGAGAAGGAAATCTCTTCAGGGAAGTTCAGGTTGTAAACCACATAAAAATTTGAAATTATTTTTCAAATTCTTCTTTAGTGTCACTTCTTTAGTGTCACTTATTTCTCAGGAAAATACAGTGGAGGTTACCTCACTCACTACTTGAGATAGTTTGTATTGGGAATGCTTGGCAGTCAAAGCATGCAAGACAGGTAGTAATGTAAACTCTTGATATATCAACCCCTGATTGTTTAGGTCTTTCAAACTGCTGCCTAGTGAAATCTGACCTCTACTGGTATGACGAGGATGGGAAATGCCAATTTCTAAACATTTGTGTTTATATTTTTCTGAATGGTTCTCTGTTGTTATTTAGCCTCACTGTG
Organism: Taeniopygia guttata; assembly: GCF_048771995.1. Classification (NCBI taxonomy): domain Eukaryota; kingdom Metazoa; phylum Chordata; class Aves; order Passeriformes; family Estrildidae; genus Taeniopygia; species Taeniopygia guttata. Next base: position 36,394,271 of record NC_133030.1, read on the forward strand.
GATTTTTGTTAATCATGCCTGATATTAGGTGCTTCTGTACATCAGATTTCAAAGGCACTAGAGTTGTGTATAATCTTCTCAGACATATCTTCCCATGTCATGATTCACTCTAAGAGGTTTTCATTTCAGCAACAAACAGGAAAGCATTATGAATTCCAGCTACAACTAAAGATCCCTGTTTTCTCTTTCATTTGTTAAAAGAAAGATATTGATGCTCTTCCTGGAATTTCCATCTATATCTATGTCTTCCAGTAGAATGAAGCACATCAATCTTTTTATTGTGTTCTTCAAACATTTACTTCTAAAGCTGTGTCAATGAGATTTCTGGTATGTTGAGGATTGCTTTGACCATTTTCTATGGTAGAGAGAACAATTCTTCATACAAATAGTTAGTTTTCTGTTATGTACATAATTACTACCTGCATGTTGAAGCATTTGATCTAGCAGACAAAACATTAGTGTTCTTATATGAACCAGCAGTAAAAAGTTACTGTTCTTATATGAACCAGCAACTTTACTGACAAGTAATCTCTAAAGTCTTTTTAGAACATGAAATGGAAGTTACCTTCCCTATAAAAATACCCTCTCTCAGTAAAGGGAAGAGGAATACATGAAGCAAAAACAAGACTGAAAGCTTCTCATACAAATAAAATACTAATTTTTGCAAAAATCATTAAATAACTCTTTTTCAGAATACTTGAGACACTTGTTCACATCCAGTTAAAATAATTTTATCTCTAGATCTTAAATTGTTACAGTCAAATGTTGTGGGTTAACCAAAGTAATGTGTGGGGGCAAGAGCACTCTTCTTTCTAATTTTCCATTTACAGTCCATCTATAATTCACTGTGTCATTGAATTTTATTATTTTTATAATAACATTCTTTTTTTTTCTTTTTTTTAAGGTAGTACTTCAATGATTAAGTACTAGTAAACATTTCCTAAGTAGATATTATTTTTACCTATTTGATAGTCAATGAAAAAAAATGGTGTCTTTAACAAAGGGCAGGTGACTGAGTTTGTCAGAATCTGCTAGAGGAAGCTGTATCTGATCCTTAGTCCTACCTGGGAGCAGCAGATAACCTCATGTTCTTCTGAAGGTTCTCAGAAGTTCCCAGGTTTCTGACAAAGAGCACAGAAACTCAAGAACACATCAAAGAAGTAGCACCCAGAAACTCCTTTGCAAACTGCTACATCTGCTGGCTGCCTCTGATAGTTGTGCTCTGTCCCTGATGGTTATGTAGACCCATACAGACCCAAACAAGCAGATACAGCAACTCAGAGGTAGATATCCTGCTGAGCTCAAACCTCTAGTCAAGCTTCCTGAAAAGGGGCCAAGAAAACAGAGGTCAGATTTCAAATCAACCTCTAATGAATTCTGACTGCATCATAAGCCGGTTTATACAATTATGGAATAAATCGGGGCAATGAAATTAGATCTTTGAGACACTTCAGTTTTTCCACTAGGCTCTCTAGGCTTTGGACTGAGTCCCAAAATCTCTGAATTTCACCAGCTGTTCTTTTAGAATTGCAATATTCAAACACATTCAGTCTTTTGTTCCATTGCACTTAGATATATTTGAGCTATTTATAGATGTGGTGCATCTGTAAATCTCCAGATCAAATTCATAGAGGTAAAATGTTTAGAAGCATAACTTAGAGTTAGACTAAAATAGATAGTAAATTTCATTACTAGAAGATGCTGCATAACTGGGGATCCTCTTATTGAGAGGTGATATGAAACTAATGTCATACAACAAGTGGCAAGGGTCATTGGTCATGTTTGAGTGAGACATATTTCAAAGTACATACAATATTAGCAGCTTTGTATGACCTCCAAATGCACTCCATCCAGATATGTAATTTATACAGTATTCCCAAAATGCTTTGACTTACACTGAATGGTATAAATGCCTTCATATGTCAGCATAATAGAAGCCTTCACAGAGAGTATTTATTTTAGAATTATCAGGACTTTTAAACATTCGTTGAATGCCAGCCACAGTGGTCTTGTAAAAATGATGATGTGCCACTAATTAGTTATTTTTCTCTCTCAAAATTGCTATCCTTTGTTACCCAAATAGTACAGGGTTTTTTATTTTTTGGGGATTTTTTGTGGTTTCTTTTTGTGTGTGTGTGTCTACTCTTTATGCTGAGTACATTCCTTCCTATAGCATTGAGGGGGTCTGCATGACTTGTGTTTTCTCAGTTGCTCATGATTTCTCATTCTGTTTGGACAACCTAGACAGGGAAGACCTTTTTTATCAAAATAGAGTCAGCCATCAACTGAATCATAATCACTCACAACTCGATGTCAAAAAAAGACAAGATTTATCAAAAAAGAAAAAAAAGACTTGAGAAAGACCTGGAATGAGGACTGCCTTCATTTTTTTTCACTTATGTTTTAAAACCTTTGAACACAAAGTGTTTCTCTCACAAAACTCTTCTGTACTTTAAAAAGTTTGTAAGAAACTGGAACACTCCTCAGCTCTCTGAGGTTTGCTGATCTATTGGATTTTCAAAATAATCTAGACCTCCATAGTTTTCACAATTCCCTGGAAATTATAAGTCTGAAGGAATCTTCTAAAATCTGGGGTTTATAGGATTTGTAAAGGTCTTATTTATTGTATGTCTGCTCAAGTTCCTTACTTTTCAAAATCTAATTGTTTGTATGGCCTAGCTTCTTCCGGCAAAAATGGTCAGATACAGACTTATGCTAATGAACAAGGATCTAGTAAATGTTTGAAATTAATATATGCTTTAATATATGCTTTTTTTAGAGTTCTAAAATAAAGCAGTCTAGATGTCCTTATGAAAAATAACTTTCTAAAAATGAAAAACAAAGAAAGCTTTGGACTCTTTGTCTTAAACAAAATCACAGGTCTAATGAACTATGAATGAACAGAAAAATCTAAACCGAATCACTAAATGCCATTCTGCTGCTGCAGAGTTTGGAGCAGGAAAGGCAAAGCAAACATTGCAGCAAATAATTCTCTATTGGTGGATCCAGCTCTTGTCATTAGGACCTTGCATTTTAAGTCTTTCGTGTATTCGGTGCAGTAAGGAATAATGAGAAGGCAGGGACGTGGAGGTGAACGTGGGTTACACAAAAGATACAAGCATGGAGAAAGAGGAAGGAAAGGAAAAACAAGTGAGAATTATGAACTGTACCCTTCCAAAGCTTGATCAAACTTTATATCATCTTTTGTAAGGAAATAAATTGACAGTATTTAGTGACAATGAAATTTTACCACATTATGAAAGTATTCAAAGCTGGCTCAATATCTTCTCAGAAATATGAGGAAACAAGTTTGGAAGCTTTTGCACAGCTCTATTAGGCAAATTTCTATGCATTATTGTCCTGACCCTACCCCACTGAAAAAGCATTTGCAGCATTATCATCTTAAGTACATATTTATTATACAGTGAATGGATCTGAAAAAAAGCAAAAAGAGGAAAACAATGCCAAGAGGAACTTTACAGGGTTTACTGTGAATTAATTAAGATCCAGATCCAAGATAGAACCGTAAGCTGAGATGTCTAGTAATGGAAAAAGAGTCAAATTTGCAAGGTGTTCTGAAGAATATCCAGAGTAATCAGAATGGTATAATCATGTTTCTTTTATGCAAGAACTATAAACATTCTTCCTTATGGGCCAGGCTGGACGTAAGTGTTGAGTGTCTTCTTCTTACCTCACCTGTCGGTATATGGTAATACAAAGAGAAAATAAATTGTGAAAGGGGTTGGTTCTTGCAACAATTATGCCAGAGAGAGGAGAGGAAAAAAGAGTACAAAAGGACAAGAAGAACTAATAGTCAAATCATCGAAAATTAATAAGGACAACAAAAAAGAGCAGAAAGTGCAGTGATGAAAACAGAATGGTGATACCAATCTGTATTTCCTGTCTTTCTTCTCTAAAATAGGAGACTGTTGACTGCAATCATACATTTAATTAACCTTTCACTCTATCTCGTTATTTACATTGAAGTACATATTTTACTTCACTTGATGTTGACAGTAATTTATATATACATGTAATTAGAAATTAGTATGGAATTATTGCATAATTATCTACTTGCTTAAACATAATGAAACAATGCTTGATATTCAAAAGAAATGCAATTTCCCTTTTGTTATGGAAAAAAAATTTCCTCTTTTAAGAAGTGATTTCTGTTTTACTGACATTGGATATACTATACATAAGAAAGTAGCTCACACAAATATTCAAGATTTGCATTTAGGTATTTAGACCTGTAAAGGAAACCTATATTTAGCATGAATGCATATGTGTGTGTGAATATGGAAATGGTTTACATCATTAAGATTAAATTTTGATAAGACTTTCAAATGACCTGCAGTTATAAACCTCCAGTTCAGAAGCATTGTATATTAAGGTAAAAAATATAGGCTCAAAGTCAGTGAAACTACATTTCATTTGTACATTGATTTTACTGTGAAATATTCTCCAAAATACTTGAATTATTTCCATATACAGACTCAGACCTTCATAGCTCATGAGTATAGGTTCTGTATTTCAGAGATTTAAGAGCCCATACATCAACAACCGATTGCAATGACTGTGTGAAGGTGGGGAAGCTGTTGTGGGGCTTGAAGCTGGTGACTGCCCCATGTGTTTGTTCAGCAGTTTCTTTGTTTAAAGTGAAGAGTCTTTACTGTATTACTAATAAAATGAAACACCTCTACAAATAGAAAAGAAAGGGGCCCTGAAACAAAAAGTAATTTTGAAAAAAATACTTGGAGTCAATCTAAATCTGAACTTGTTCAAATGAGAAAGTTGGTTTGAAATATCTGTATTTTGCTTTGTTTTTCATCACAAAATTTGTAACTCTACTGAGGAGTTTTTTTAAAGGTTTACCTCTCCAATCACTGCCTTCAGTGAATATATTGACCTCAGAAGAGTATACAACTGAAGATCTACTTCCTTCTGGGAGTAGTATTTACTGTTAAATTGGTGGGGCAATGACAGCTTACATCATATGATAGGGAGTAAGATAAAATGAACTCATATATCAGCATGAGACATGTTAGAGAAAACCACTGTAGTTCTCTGGCAGTTTACCTGGTGTCCTGAAATCCTTCAGACTCCTCTTTCTCTTAAATCCACATCCTTTCCTTTTCCTTTTTTTCCAGTCCATTTCTACACAATTTCTGTGTCTCTTCCCAGTTTTGTTGCTCCACATGCATCCATAAAAAAACCTTTGCTGCTGCTGAAAGTGAAATTTCTGGGAAAATTCATGCTCACTCTGGTATCATAAACCTTAACCACTTGGTACTGTGGTTATTCTCTAGTGAAAGGTAGAGAAGAGAAATTTTGACTGTATTAGATAATCTTTTGGTTTTAGAAGCTCCTAGCTTTATTCCAAACAGGTGGCCAGTTGTTTTGACTGTAGCCCTATTCCATTTAACATAAGTAATAAAGAATGAGAGATGTTTTTCTAGCATAGAAAATAGCAATTAGAAAAATAAAAATTTTGGTTAGTAACTAACCATTTGTAGGTTTAACCCTTGAAGCAGCTAAGCAGTATCCAGCTGCTCACCTGTGAGCAGTGAGACAGCAGAAGACAAAAAGAAAAGAAAAAGAAAAAAATCATATGGTTCTTGATAAAATTATTTCATAAAAAGAAAGAAGTGGAAGAAGGAAGAAAGAAAATAAACAGTGATACAAAGGCAGTCACTCAAAACCTTCTAAGAGTCGACTAATTCTCTCCCAAGCAAAAGATGGGAAACCATCCTAAATCCTACTCTTTTTCCTTTTTATTGCCATGGCATGAAACATATGGTTTCTTTGGATTATCTTCCTAGTTGTGTACTCTCGCAAAAATCTTGGCTATCCCCTTGTTCACAGAGGAACTGCAGCAGAGTGAGAAAAGGTCTTGATGCTGTGCAAGTGTTGTTCAGCAACAGCTGAAATATTGGTGTGTTATCAGCATTGCTTTAGGCACAAATCTAAAAGCCCATTACCATACAAGCTGTATGAACAAAATTAGCTTCACCCAGACAGACATAACCATAATTTGTTTAGGAAATTTACACATTTTGGGGCACATGTTAAAACAATTTGGAAACTAGGAAACTATATTGATTTTGATGACAGTGCAACAGATACTAGTTGACAGAACTAAAATTGTGGCAAACTTCTTGTGGCTGACTGTGATACTGACTTAAATTTCACCAGATCACTTCACTGAGAGTAGCTGTCTTACTCAGGTCTCACGAGAAAAAATTACCAGAATATGTCTTATTAAAGTAGTACTTATACTGCTACTTGCTGTGATTTTTGACTTTAGAATCCTCAAAATTTTCTTAAAATTAAAAATATATGTGCCCATACTTATATGTATGCACATACTCACACATCCTCACACTCACTCATACATGTATATACACATATATATAAATGAGGTATATTTTAAGATTCACCAAAAGCTCTAAATTTATTCAAGAATACTGCAGATTTTGTCATTTGAAAGGCAATTAAAGAGTTTAAATGCAGTTTTACAAGAATGTTCTGTTCCTAGTCCCAAAGAAACTAAAGATTTTTGATGGATTTGCATGAGTGCTGGCAGATTAGTCTTTAATGCAGTAGTAGTATTTGTATAACATTCAACTGGGCAAGTGATCAAAATTCTGAGATATTCTAATAGAATAAATTAACAGAGGATTAAGAGTGTCAAGAGTGAGCTGGGAGGAAATTGTGACTTTTGAGAGGCCATGATGCCTAAACATTTTAGAGCCTGACTAATCTGTGTTGTCATCATTAAAAGGTGTATCATTGGAAAGATTTTAACAGATGTCAATCCTATTAATTTTCTATCTCACTGCTGTTGATAGCTTACCTTGATCTTAACCAGTGTTGCATTGTCAACAACTAATAAAGCCAATGACATCACTAAGAAATTGTGGAGATTTTTATATTTCATTTTATTTTAAATTCTTGAACTTACTACATCAATTCCATTTGCAGTCATAGAGCACAGAAGTCAATTCTCTACTCTTGTGCAATCCCTAAAGCTGTCATTGGAGTGGCCATGCCACTTTAGTGGAAATAATTGTTCATATACAGGGTTATTACAGATGCCATCTGGGGTAGTGGCAGAAAATGACATGCTTTAAATGATGAGCAAGAATGTGCTGCAGGACAGGTGAAAATATAAACGTAGTATAACGCTGCGAATAATTTGCTTCAAGTGTTAACGATCCTCTGATATAAATTTCCCAACCAAGGTTTAAAGGACATTATGTTTGGCTATCTTCAGCTACTGGTATAGAAACCTGCAAGAAAAACATAGGATTTAAATAAATTTTAAATGGGTATTAATATCAATGCTCTGTGGTGTGTTATTTCAGAGATGGGTAGTGGTGTTCCCTGGTAATTTTCCACCATTATAAATCCCCATGACTGAAAGCAAGTAGTTTGCAATGAATGACACATTCAAAGTAAAGTGAGAATGCTACTTGACATTGCAGCTAGTAAAAAAGATGAACAACTGATTTATCTCATTTTTTGCCCACATCTTTTATCTCATCTTTTGCCTTAAAAGATGAACTCATGAAAACTTATGATAAAAGAGGCATTTTCTTAGTTTTTTTATTGCAATCCAGCTGGTACAGCATTTCTGAAATATTATTTTTACTTCATAAAAATTCTTAAGTACTTTTATTTCCTTAGAAAACCTATATTCCCTTTAGCACCTGGAAGAAGAATCAGACTAGATTCTTTGGAAGACAAAAAGAGGAAAGAATTTATCCTATCAAGGCAAAAAATATAGAAGAGATGCTTATTGAAGATAAAAAGTTTTGGGGATCTTTGAATACTTCTCTCCTTGACCTGAATAGGTCTTCTTGCTGGTAGAAAGATTAAGACATTGAGAAGGATGTGGAAACTCTGTCCAATACTTACCTCATGCCTATTTTTTTCTCTGTCTCCAGTACTTCTGAGATCAGTTACAAAGCAAAGTTTACACTGAATCGCTGGGGCAGACATACACTACAGCCCCTTTGCGAAGAGGAATTTAATGAAATGTTTTGCCAAAAGGCTCACCACCCTTCAAAAAAATGGGACTGTTGAACTCTATTATTTCGGTTTTGCCAATTTCAAATGTCCAAAAATATGCTCCAGGTAATCTTTGTAATAGCAGCTGCAAAAATATTATAGTATTCACAAGCAATATTTTTCTTTTTTTTCAGAATATTAATGGTCTTATTTTCCAGCCTCAATTACAATACTTACAATAAAAAGTTCTTATTAAAAAAAAAAAAAGTTTTCATGTACACTAATGAATATCATATATTACAGATTAAATGAAATGTTGTATTAAGAAAGATGTTAAATACGTTGAGACTTATAAATTCATAAAAATTATGAATGGTAATCAGTTTTCCTACTGGTTTTCTATTTCACAGAGAGTTAATTTTGATATATTGTCATTTAAAAACTGTTGCTTTTCTGGAAATTAATAATTATGTGAATCCCTGGATTCAACATAAATTTTTTTTTAAGTACTTCAAACAATGTTTTTAAAACAGTATCCTGGAATTTTGATTAATTTGAGAGTATTGCAAGGAAAAGAATAAAAATACCATCTTCTTCTCACACCAGAAAATAAGAAGGATGAACTTTGGGATTGCATTACTACAAGGGAAGAACATATAAGAATGACGTTTGAAATGCCGTGTCAAGCATTGCTGTTGGAGTTTTCCTATCCATTGTCATGCTTGATCCTCAGACCCTGGGGAAACATCAGAACAATAACAAACAGTAAGTTTGTTTTGCTTAGCCTACATCCAGGAAATAAATAATCTGAAACTTACACACAGTTCTCTTTTTGTGTAGCAGGTTTCCATAGTGTTCACTGCTGTTGAAAAGAATCAGGGTGAAATTCTGATGAAGATTGAACCACTGTTGACAAAGTGTTATACCAGACACTTCCTACAAATTCTCCTTTTAGTGCATGCTTGAGAATATAGAGACCTTTTTATTTTTATTAATATGACAAAAGGACACATTATTTTGAAAATTATAATTCTTTATTTTTTTTTAACAGGAGGATAATTGCAATGAAATTTACTGCCTATCCAGTGGCTGAGAAAAAAAGCAACACGTTGACAAAACATCACTGCACAAGAAAAAGTAGCAGAATAATTAAATCACCATAAATAGTAGCAGCTATATTAAAATTGTCTGTCTTCCTTTTACTCTCCTTCTCCTAACTTGCAGCAAAGATTTAAAATGTGAGTTTTAAAAGCATTTCCACAGCATTCCTTGGTAGCAAGTGTATTCACCATTACTGACAGTGGCTACATCAGTACAGAATGTACAAGAATGCTATTTCTTTGAATGCTTCTTCCTTTGATCACTGCTCCTCTAAATAATATAGGAGGTTACCAAGACTTTTTTTCTTTAGCATCAATTTATCACAAAGAAAGCAACATTGCTTCTTACTGCTTTTAAGTGATGCATTCCTGTTGAAGTCTGATTTTATGCCACAACTATTGCTAAAATACAGCATTACCAGGTTGGAAGAGTGGATTCTCATACATAGAATAGATTTACAAAATTTATTCACTGATCTATTGACATTAAAAATTCCTTTAAATAAGCAAGCGCATATTGACCTAGCACCTTTGAATTATAGCATCTCTCAGATACTATAATACTTTTTACATTGTGGTGGTATTTTATTATTTTTATTATTTTCTAAACCTCACCTCCCCCTGTTTTTAAGACTATTCTCTCACTGCAGAGCTTTTGGAGGAAGACATCTATTTTAGATTTTATGGCCCAGTACGTGACATGGAAGCCAAACTTCAACAGCATTCTCAAAGAAAGCTTCTCCTGTTTGTCTGCATTATTTAGCTTTAACCTCTTTGTAGGGGAAATTATCCAGTAACTGCCTGGCACTTTAAAAGGAAAGCAATTAACATGAAATCAAAACTGGATAGTAACTCAATAACTGAAAAACACAAAGCCAAATAAATAGATAAGCAAACCTATACTTTATGCTTTCAAAGCATCAATCTCTGATTACCAGATAATGGCATGGAGCATTAAGAAATTTCTGTGAAAAGAAATCCTTCTATTTCTAGATATAAGTTTGTGTTTAGTCCAATAGGATAGTGTAATATGGGTAGCTGAAATAGGTACACAAAATTCATTTAACTTCACATAAATATGAAAATTCACTAGCCCCAGTTGGTAGAAAAGATTAAGAAAATCTGAATTTATAGAAAAAACATACAATTTTCATACTACTGCTACAAGTTTATTTTGAAACCTACTTATAAACCACATGATGCATATACAGATACAGGTATTTTCCTTATCTACTGATAAGCAGAGTTCCAAAATAATATGAAAATGCAGAAATTGCAAATATAAAGGCATATTAGGTTAATTAATTGTTTTTTCTGTCTTTCTTTCATAAACTTCTAGAAAAACAAAATGATTAGAAGCTTGTCACTTAAATCCCATTGACTTCTATGAAATTGCAAATGTAGTCAGGAATTTAAATTAATTTAAATATTTTATATACCTATAATCACACATCTTCACTGATATAATGGAATAAGGGCCTAAAGATGCATTACTTTCAATCTCCACAAAGCTTAAGTGCTGAGTAGTTAAAACATTTTGCCCAAAAACATAATGGAGAAAATTAACATTCAACATGACATATAACAATGTGTATGATAAGGAGGCATAGAAAGGAATTTGCTCTTAATTAGAAATGGAACCACTTGCTCAGAAATTGATTTTATAGAGTTAGTTAGGGTCCTTAAGAATCATTTGGTTCCAACCCCCTGCCATGGGCAGGGGCACTTTCCAGTGCCATGTTTGTGGAATCATAAACTTTCCTGACAGTTCAATTTTTCCTTTGAAATGCTTGAACTATACCTTTGTGTTAAGGGGTGTGAGAGAATTTCCCTGGTCTAGTAAAAGTGCTTGTATCAGCTGCATACAGCTGAGAAAATGCAGAGGAAATGCAATTTAACCGTGTATCTAAGCTGACAAAAAAAAGTCTCTCAGAAATCAGGAATTAAATCTGGCCAAGAATGTAAAGGAAAACAAGAAGAGCTTCTTCAAATACTTCAATACAAAAGGAACACAAAGGAAAATGTGAGACTGGGACTAAATGGAGGTAATAGAGAATGCAGAAAAAGCAGAGCAACCAAATGCCTTCTTTGCATTGTTCTTCAATGACAAGACCAGCCCTCAGGGATCTCTGACACAGGAGACCAGGGTAAAGAATGTTGGAAGATTTTCACTTGTCCAAGGGAAAGTGGATTATAGGACATCTAGGAGAACTTGACATCCACAAGTCATTCACATCCAGTTGTTTCTCCCTTAATATCACAGGCAGCTTTGACAACATGGAAAGATGTAGTCCTAAGGAACAAGGAGGATTTTAAAAGTACTTACAAATGTTTGTCCTTCTCATATGTTTTTCATTTATTCAGGTAGCATTCAGACCATGCAGACAGTACAGACATGAAAGATAAGTGGTGTTGGACAGCAGGACAAGCGGGTAACACCTTGGGATGATAAACCAACACACCTTTGGGTATTGCTAGTGACAGATCATCCTTGAGAAAGAACAGATCCCAGAAGCTTCAGCACTGGCCATCATATAGGTTTGACATCATCTGTACATAAAAGGTTAATAATAATAAAAATGTATCTTCCCTTATGTAACAGTTCCTTCTTACATAACATTTTAAAGAAAAGGAGAAAAGAGACAATTATTTATATTTTAAATTATAATATGCTGTCATATGTGACAGGCTGCAAACTCCTTGAAAATGTTAGCAAAGGTAAATAAAATTTTCAGTTCTCATGTGTGTAATATTATCAGAACAACATTTCATATGTGTCCTCATAGCACTACGTATAAACAAAGTATGAAAACTCAAGTATGTGCAATAAAGATCTGAAAAATTTTAGCCTGTTTGTCTAGAAAAAAAGAACAAACTCCTGTGCAATGTAAAAGTGATCACAACATGTCTGTATACTAAAGAGCAAAATTCCACTTTTTTAGTAGAGCAGGCAATTGTTGCCTTTGGCTCATCCACGTATTTAAAAATGACCAGGATTAAAAATATTTCTAACACATGTCCTAGTATAAGTTTGTGTGATTGGTCAAAAGGTACCACCTTGCACTCTGTTTGGAGTGATGTCAATGTCTAAAGAAGATAATGATTTTAAATTAATCTTAGAAAAGAGCACAAAGTATAATGTTGAACATATAAAACTTACAGTATTGAGTGGAAAGTGTTCTAAAATATTATTCTATAATATAATTCTGAATATGATAAGTGATTCCAAAACATTCTGAATTGCTTTTATTTAAGCCAACATATCAGCTTATAAGGATGAGGACGGGTTGGGTGAACACTGCTTTTTAGCTGCCCTGAGCACTTTATCATTTTCCTTTAATCTGACTCACACCAAGTACTAGATTCTTTGATTTAATTTCTTATTAGCAGCAGTGAATGATGGAAAGCACAGTGGCCTTCACAGGCATTTCAGAGCTGACAGCTTTATTCTTTGTGGACAAGATACATTATTACTGATAAAATCTTGACTTTCACCTTAGTCAGGTTTTCTAAAAGATGTACCAAAAAATAATTTGAGTAATTTGGGAGCTTCACTGCAACTTTGAATAGTATTCAAACAACTTCTGAAATATGCTGTGCTTGTTTTACACAGCTCTTCTCCATAGGTACAACATATGTTGAAATATGATTCTATATTGTGAAGTTTAATGGAGAAGTACTAGGATTAAGTTAACAGTGTAGTTAACAGTGATATAAGCATAGGGAGGACAGAAAATTTTGTATGGTTTGCCATTTTGTTTGGTTTCATTCTTCCAGTCTAACCTGAATAATGTGTTACTCTACTGGCATACTTTCATTTGAATTATTGTAAGGTACACATAGGTCTCCAAGTATTGACACTGAGAAATTGCAATTATTATTGAGTTGGACTTGGACATATTTCATTACACTGATATTTATTTCTCTCTCATGAACTGCAATATATAGCTGTCTTCAACTCAAAACACACCAAAGTTTTTAAAGAACTCAAGACCATTACTGAAGTCACATTGCAATAACTCTAATAAATTGCACCTGTGAACTCCTCTCTGGTTTATTTATATACTGTATCACAGGTTATTAACAGAAAATAACCCACTGAGATCCAGCATTCTTGTTTACAGTTAGATGCTGGTAGTGACAGCAGGAATATAAAACATAAAATCAACAGGGAACATAGAACTAATAAAAAGACAAGGGTCTATAAAGCAGAAAAAAAATCCAAAGACAACTGTGAAGGCAAAAATAAAATAAAATAAACTTCCATCATAAAACAATCAAAAATCTGCAGTATATTTATAGATACTAGAGAGCACAAATACCCACTGAGCTTGATTACTTATGGCTGTCAGGAAATCTGTGAGCTATTCAGAATCAAAATTTGATCAGCAGAACATATATCTCAAAAAGCTGGCAATGTCTATTTCACTATAGCAAATGAAAATTATAAAAAAAAAAGAAAAGAGAAAAGGAGGAGAGGAGAGGAGAGGAGAGGAGAGGAGAGGAGAGGAGAGGGAGGAGGAGAGGAGAGGAGAGGAGAGGAGAGGAGAGGAGAGGAGAGGAGAGGAGAGGAGAGGAGAGGAGAGGAGAGGAGAGGAGAGGAGAGGAGAGGAGAGGAGAGGAGAGGAGAGGAGAGGAGAGGAGAGGAGAGGAGAGGAGAGGAGAGGAGAGGAGAGGAGAGGAGAGGAGAGGAGAGGAGAGGAGAGGAGAGGAGAGGAGAGGAGAGGAGAGGAGAGGAGAGGAGAGGAGAGGAGAGGAGAGGAGAGGAGAGGAGAGGAGAGGAGAGGAGAGGAGAGGAGAGGAGAGGAGAGGAGAGGAGAGGAGAGGAGAGGAGAGGAGAGGAGAGGAGAGGAGAGGAGAGGAGAGGAGAGGAGAGGAGAGGAGAGGAGAGGAGAGGAGAGGAGAGGAGAGGAGAGGAGAGGAGAGGAGAGGAGAGGAGAGGAGAGGAGAGGAGAGGAGAGGAGAGGAGAGGAGAGGAGAGGAGAGGAGAGGAGAGGAGAGGAGAGGAGAGGAGAGGAGAGGAGAGGAGAGGAGAGGAGAGGAGAGGAGAGGAGAGGAGAGGAGAGGAGAGGAGAGGAGAGGAGAGGAGAGGAGAGGAGAGGAGAGGAGAGGAGAGGAGAGGAGAGGAGAGGAGAGGAGAGGAGAGGAGAGGAGAGGAGAGGAGAGGAGAGGAGAGGAGAAGGAAATAATCCACTGAGGAAACTACATTTAAGGATTAAAAAATAAAAATAATTTTTAAAAATGTTGAGAAACTGAGGATATTTTGAAACTGTTTGGACTTTTATTCCCCTTAAAATCTTATACAGATGAACATCTAGTATCTTTACAAGTATCCTGATACATACTATGGTTAGATGCCGTGAATATATTAACCATTTTGTTGCTCAGTACCAAAATTTCTCTTTGTGATACCAAGAGAAAAATCATCTGAGACAAGAATGATAACCTGAAAGTGGTGAGGATATGATGATTATTTTATACATTATTTTATATTCTGTGAAATGTAGTCTACAGATATCTGCGGAGCTCCTTGTCATTTACAATCCTCCACATCAGTTTTTACATTGTGCTTCTCTATACCTGCATTTGTTTGATGTCACCTTATTTTCAAAGGGACAGAAGGATTTTTCAAAATAAAGAGAAAATAAAGTGCTTTGTTTGGTTTTTGTTTTAAGAATGATAAAAAGTAGGGTGTATCTCTTCCTACTTCTAACAGTGGAAAACAAGAAATGTTACAATTTTAAGCACTCATTAGTTGACAAATTCAAAAGTGACATCTATCAAAATAAATGAAAGGCAGAAATATTTCCTAGCAATAAGTATTACGTGTTTAGGTTGGAAAACATGCCACAAAATGCTGGTGGGGTTGGAAGAGGCTAAACTTTGGTATAAGACACACAATTACATCCTCTTCTCATGTGGAAGTGCATCTTCTCATTTATGGCATAGTGAAATAGTACATTTCTGGGATAAAGCCAGTTCACATATCCCTCAGTCCCAGAGAACAGTGCAAGACACAGAGTAACAGAGTCCTGAGGTTTGGAGATGGGACAAAAAGTTATATTTATGTCATGAGGAGAAAAATAGCAAGAGCAATAGGAAAGACAAAAATGTTTTTGGCTAACTCTTGAAAATCCAGTCCCGCTGCTCCTCTGAACCAAGACTCTCTGGTTCATACAATGAAATCTGAAATTATTTCCTCATCCCTCAGAGGGATCCATTTTTTATTATCCTGCACAGAATTGCTACAGAATCTCTCTAAAAACCTTATCTTCTCTTACCAGCAGGATGTCGTTTTTATCAGTCAACATGGAGTCACACAGCCCCCTGTCCCATTACTGTGGATTCTTCAGGAGTGTGAAGGTTTTCCAGTATAAATAATATTATTCCTTATTCTGGGTGCCCATAGTAAAATACAATAAACTAATTTCAGTCAGTACAGGTACTGCTGTCTGGGCTAGTCACTGACCCACTGCATTAATTCTCCATAGTATGCCCAAAGGGTAAATGAAATCACCCAGCTTCCCAAGAGCTGCATATCTTGTGGGGTAATTTCACTGCGGGTCTACTCTAGCTGGATGCCTTCCAGGCACTTTGCACCTCTAGCAGAGAGTATTCCTGTATTAGTTGTTTGGGGTTGTTTTTTTTTCTTCTTTTTTAAAATTCTTTTTTCTCCTGATTCATTCTGAACAAAATACTTCACAGTGTTGTCAAAAACACTGAAGCAGACAACCCCCTGTGTTATTTTTTCAGCTGAAGGGAATAATCATTGTTACAAATAGCTTCACTTTATGTATCAGCTTCATGCTCACCCCTCCTAATGAGCAGAGGTACCTGATTTATTCACTTCTTTGTGGGTTTAAAGTAGTTGACTATAACAGTTGTAGTGGAAGTGATATACAGCCTGTAAGTCATACACATCCCTTGTGAGGTATTCCAAGGAGAATATCGGCATTCTTGTATGTTTTTGAGGAAAATCTTCCCTAATATTTACTAAAAATAGTGGGCAAAAATTCTCTGCACTATTTCCTGTGCACCTCTATGCAACAAATCTGTACAGAGCTGATTAGCAATTACAAGCTAAGAATTAAATATCAAGATGATTAGGACCATCTCATTTTTTTGTCATTCTACCTCACCCTACTGTTATCAGCAAATCTTGGAAATTAACTGGTCTGATCTGACTTGGGATAATGTTAATATGTAGTATAACTTGTGCTTTGTTCCACTTCATTCTGCATATATTGCTCTGAATGTAAAATAGTGTATTTATTCATCAGTAATAATTTTATTTGCATAAAAAAGTAACAAATAAACCATATTTTTTTCTGTTGTTTCTTAAGCAGTGAAGTAAATTAAACTTTAACTGCCAAATCAGAAGTGGCCACCTAATCTACAGTTCAAAGCTATTTTAATTTATGGACATTTTTGCTTAGCTCATATGTATCTGATGTATTTAAAAGAAAAGAGAGGGAGAAAAAAAACACATACAAAAGAGTACAAAGGTCCCTGAATACACATCTCATTTTAAATTCAGTTGGCAAGATTACTAATTGCATTATCACATATTCGACAGCATTCAGCTACGTCTATTACTCATTCATAAGACCTGGGATGTCTGGCAGGTCACTGCAGACATCTACATCTAAGCACTACCTTAAGAATCTCAAATGATGGTACACAAAGAAAATTAGATGTAGAGCTGCTGAAAAAAGAATCTTCTCACAAGGAAGATAAACTTCTGAGATTTCAGTCTTTGCCAGCTTCATGACTGAGTCAAAAAATGTATTTGTCTCCCTGAACTAAACAAAACAAACAAACAAACCCATAACTTTCACAAGCATAAAAGAGAAAGAAGGAAATTATACAGGAAGATCTGCAAATCATGAATCATGAGATTACAAAGGATATAGATGAATCAGGAGTCAACATGCCAAGCTGCATCCCACAATCTTATACTCTATCATGTGTGTGTTCTACTCAATTTCACTGGTTCTGAAATAAGAAAATGAAATTCCAAAATTACTTTAATTTTTTTTCCATTTTTTTTTTCCCAATAAGTTTGGCATTAAATAAACTAAAGCCTGCATATTTCACGCATGAAGAGAGAAATCAGGAAAAAAGAAGGGATGACAGGAAAAATCAGAAGTGTGCTACTTTTCTGGCAGACGTCAGGGTGATTGAAATTCCTCAGTAGGACAAGAGTCTGAAAGTGTGACGCTCCAGCTACAGGACACTGCAAGTGTGCTGCAGTGGGACTAGAGTGCATCAGAGTCATTGGCAAAAGGCCCACAGTAATGACCACATAAAAGGTTCCTCAGAAACATCTTCTCTAATGTGACTCAGTTGCTATGCCTAAATAGTCAAACAATATCCTTTTGAAGCACAGCAATATCTAAAAAGGTCACTTTCTAGTGTCTCACTGATACTGCGTTCCTTCGCATTGTCACTGATTATAGAATACTGTTTTACATCTAATGAACTATGGCATAAGCGGCTTTTTGTTTGGTTAGGTTTGTTCATTTTGGTTTTTGGTGGTGGTTATTTTTGGTTTTGATTTGTTTTTAATTTAAGTTTTGTGAACATGAATTTGGCCATATAAAAATTGACATTGTTCAGATTAACATCTTACTCCAAACAATTCAGAGTCGTCAGTTTAGTGGATTTGTACATACTGTTATTTGTCATTTCATTAACTTTTGCTGTCTTAGAAGTGATTTTTTTTAATACATTCATGGTAAATTTTTAAAATATTTTCAGTGGTAGATGTACTCCTGAGGTGCAAACACCAATAGTGTGGACCTTAATATGAATTTCATTTAATTTAATTGACATATACAGTATCTCTGTATTAATCCAAGTCACTGGGCAGTATTGAAATGTAGTTTTGAATGTTTGAGCAACAGGTTTAGATTTGTTACTTTGTACTCCACCGTCTCCCCCAAAATACTCAATCGAGTACTCAAAATACTCAATAACTTAGCTATAACCTTCTTTTCTTACTATCTTTGCAAATTCTTCTCAGTTCAATCTAACTTGACTATCAACAATTGTAGGATCTTTAAGCAATCTTTCTAGCATCCATTATATCTTATCATTAATAATTTTCACAGCAAATCAGTATAAGGTAAATTTGCTATGTAGAATAGAATAGAGTTATTTTTTCAAACAGATCTCAATGGGGATATTGTATCTTCAATACTGACAGCTCAAAAGACAATGAAGCAGAATTTAAAACAAGTGCTGTGTCTTGGCCTTGCTGTATATTACTAACAATAACACCAGAGCTGAGGAAACAGCTCACTGTATTTCAGTGGGGTTGTTTGTGGAGCGAGCTACTGTCAATGTAATGGCAGCAGTGTCAAATTCATGGGTTATTTTTACACTGTGCTACATTGTTATGTTAAATGCAGTAAAATTCCATCAAGATTACTTTCATAGGAGTATGCAGAATTAAGTACTCTCCAAAGCCAAAGCGTGTTTAAATTCACCTTTTTTTATCTCTTGTAACAGCCTAGTACACTATCTGAAACAGAAGAAATCACATTTCCAGGCTGCCAGTTCAGTCTATATATATAGGTGGGCATCTCTCTGCTGGTCTCACAATGGTTTTGATACAGTTGTTTGGCATTAGTAAGTCTGCTAGAAGTCACACTGTCAAAAAAAATAATGGGATTTTAATATATTCTCATCTCCTTCTGGCTGTCCACCTGGCTTGTGGTTTTCTGACATTGCTTTCAGAATTGGACCAACGCTTGTCTGAACAGTGCTGTCATGGCCAGGATGGCCTGCTCTGCATTATCCAGTTTGTGCAAGACAGCAGGGTGCTGTCCCAAGCAGAGAAGCTACTACATTAATATACAAGGCTCTAGAGTTTACAGATCACTATTTCTAGGGGAGAATGCGGAGTGCCATTTTCTCATCTATAACCTTTATACTTTGAAGGTTAAGAGTCTGCCCAAAATGTATCATATTTGGAGCAGGAATATTTATAAAAAGAGCAACCAAATCAAACAAGACTACTTTTTTTTTAAAAGACCTAAGCCAAAAATCATTCACTGATATAAGTTAATGAACTTTATAGGTCTTTGTAAAGAAAGTGTGAGTACAGAGCATACCTTATGAACAATCCCAAAACATAGATTCTTGCAATACTCTCTGCCTCACAGACATTCACGCACACACACCACACACACACACACACACACACCACACACACACAAAAGGACATGTTTGGGTTTGTGTATTACCAATCGTGTCCTTTCTAACTCAGGCCTTTTGAAATTACTCAGTTCACAGCTAGAGACTATTTCCATACAGACCACATTTGATCAATGAGGCCAGCTCACATTAGTCACAGTTCTTTCAAGAAAAACTTTGATACAGGCCATCTGTTGGAGTCTAGTAAGACTATACACACATGCAGGCTAAAGCATTAAGCAAAGTATCGGAAGAGAGATTAAGAACACAAAAACAGGCTGTGTTCTGAATTAGTTCCTCTAATCTGCTCATAAGTGATTTGACATCAATAAAAGCAAAACCAGGGAGATTTGCTCTCCACCGTTTCTCAGATAAAATTTAGATTCAGATCCTGCAATTTTTTCCAAATAGTCAATAAAATGGACCTTTTTTTTTTTTTTTTTAAGTACAACGTTAAAGGCATGTTGTCTTTGTTAAAAAAGACTGGAAATCCCCAGCTTCATGCCTTTAATTTCCTTCCAAGCTAATATAAGTGAAGGCGGATGTGAACTGCAGCATGCTTCGTAGAAGTCACCTTCCTGTCTTCCTGTGGCAGGCACTCTTCATAAAAGTCATGACCCAGATAACAGTCTCCAGGTTCCTGTGAACCCTGGCAATTTATATGTCATCTTACAGTGAGAAGCCTGCTCATCTTGGTCTGCTATATGTTTTTAGAAAAAGTATGCCATGTCTGGAAGCTTGTGGGAGGTGGAGAGCGGAATGAACAAAGGAACTTTTTATGTGGACCATGTTCTGTAAATTTCTGTGTTGGACCTTCTGTAAGACAGGCTTCTAGACCTCCACAGCTGAGTCAACAGTGCACATGCTGCACGTGCATGTCCAGGAGGGAGATCAAAAAACCAGAGTTTCCAGCCTTTAGTACACAACAGGTGGAATGCTGCCAGTAACCTGGGAGACACTCTTACATCTTATGTAAAAACTTACGGGAGAATTTGGGTGTGAAAGTGCTTATGTGCAAAGTATAAAAGCAGAGAGTAAACAGATATTGGATTTTTCCCTTTCAGTCCTCAAAGCTTCTGCAAGCAGCTTATGACATTTCAATTGGAATCACCCTGAGTATTCCTATCAAAACTTTCACCATAATCAGGTCATTTCTGAACAGTGCATTGTGAGTGCTCAATTTTGAATTGCAAGATAAATGGGTAGGTTGTGAATATGCATAGGAGCCACAGGGGCAAGGTTCTGTTCTGTCTGGAACTTGCTCTTGAAATCAAGCTCATTATTTTCTGTGAATGTTTCTCAACCAGTGAAAAGTCTGATTAGTGCAATATTTTGGACAAGAAGAATTAAAATAATATAAATGCACTGAACAGATGTTCTATGTAAATTTTGATCATTACTCCTGTATGGCATTGTTTCTTTGTAATGTGATCATAGTTTACTGTGGAAATGCTTCTTTTTTGTTCCTGTCTTCCAGATGCCAGTACCTGCAATGAAATGAGCTAGATGCTTGGTTGTCATCCTTGACATTTTTTGTTCAAATAAAACTCGACATCTTACCTTTAGGTTGTATTTGTTACATAGGACAGCTGGTGGAATAAAAGGGAAAATTGGTTGGAGAGATACAGTGTCAAGAAGTGGGCTGTAGAATTATGCTTTTAGCATAAGATTTCCCAACATTTTAAAAAGTTATATGTCATGGAAGGTACATAACAATAATCTAACTTGAAGGGAGAAAGAGAGAGAAAGAAAAACAACATGGAAAAATTATCTAAGCAACAGCTGTGGCTTGGGTAGCTAGGAAGATTTAGATCTATAAAGGTTACAAATCCTTTAAACAAATGGTGGGGATATCTTCTCAGCTGTATAAATACACCCACTTTTTCAGCCTGTTTCTTCCACTCATAAGTTAATTTTTTTATGTGTCTTGCATCTTAGTAAAACAAGACGTCATATATTACTGCTTCTATTTTTCTCAATTATGTTTCTTTCTTTCTCCTTGGGTATCTACTGTTACACTCTCATTGAGGAAGGCAACAAGGGAAAAAAGTACTGGACTTGGCACCATTAGAGTAAGATTCTTAATTAAGTATTTCTCCAACATAATTGGCAACACTGGAAATAAACTAAGGCTGATTCAGAAAGGGGACTTTATCTGGATAGATTAAACCACTGCACCATCTCAGATACAAAAATAAATTCTTAATATATCCACTGTATTTCAAAAGCAAGCAAATACCTAGTGAATAAAAATACAGAGAGTTCAGTACTGACACCAGTTTCTATTCTGTCAGAAAAAGGATATTAAATGCGATCACTGCTGCTGAAATGAGCTGTCGTCCCCTGTGCTTTTAGTACATGCCCAAAGAATGAGCAGCTATAGTTTTGCTTTTCTCCTTGCCTCCTCCATACCCCCATACAGTCATTTATCAGTGCTAATACTCATTTTAGTGAATTTCCCGAGCTCATATGGCAGCTACTTTACCAAGACCAAGTTTTCTATGTATTCAGATGAGGATGGACTGGTTCAGAGAGTTCAGGTAGTTTCATAAATTCTCTACAAAGCTATAAATCATATTCCTTGATAGCAGTCAGTCACAGTATGCTTGATAATAGGAGAGACACGGTATGCTTTGCTCTATTAAGATTTCCCAAGTGGCATGATAAATTTCATACTCTACAATAGAAATACACAGATAATTTGCACCTCTTGGTTGCTTTTATTTGGTCATCTCACTTCTTGCCTGAATGGCTTTGAGCAGATGCCTGAATGACAGCATCATATTTCAGGCACTAGCATCAGACATTCAGCGGTCTCAAGCACTCTTTAGCCTTAGAGTCATCTTTTATGGAATGAAGCTTAGAATCACCTTCAACTTTGCATCCATTGAATTGTTCAATATCAGTATCTTGATAATTAGACAGAAACTTATATAATTATGTGTCAGGACAAGATCTCCAAAAAATTCCAGCTGATTTGGAGCACCTGTTCTCTTCTTAAATTACCATTTTTGTCCTAGTGCACTTATGCTTTTCAAATGCATGCCTACTTTCTCTGTAATAATAGAGTCCATGTATTTTAGGGCAAGAATCTAAGGGAAAAAAAAAAAAAAAAAGATAGTTCTTACAAGCATGTAAAATATTTTAAATCTTTGGTTTCACTATTTATTATGAAATATGAATTTATAGGAACTTTCTGACAATAAAGAGATGCATCTTATTTTGATTCCAACTATAATTCTTGACAAAACTATGATAGATGTAAAGTGAATAAAATATGGTTTTAAGAGATAAATTTATATAAATATAAGATTGTAAGGCCCATTACACAGCTAGCTTTCTGTATTACTATATTTGCTTTACCTTTCAAGGTTTTCTTAGTGAGGTGGCCCCTATTAGAAGAGACTGAGGGTTATCTTGGACATAGTTGATTTCAGACAGTTCCAAAATAGTCCCATGCTGCCCAACACAAAAGGTAAAAAATGCACCTGTGAGAGACAGGAGTTTATCAGGATATCCTCTTAGGCAAACTCAGTAAGTACATATTTGATGAGTGGAGAGGGAGGTGGATTGAGAACTGCCTGAATGGCAGATCCCTGAGGGTTACAATCAGTGGCACAGGCTCTAGTTGGAAGCTTGTAACTAGCAGTGTCCCCCAGTGCTCAATATTGTGTCCAGTCTTGTTTAATTTATTCATCAATGCCTTGGATGAAGGTGCAGATTCCTCCTCAGCAAGGTCACTGGTGACACCAATCTGGGAGGAGCGGTCAGTACCCCAGAGGGCTGTGCAGCCCTGCAGAAGGACCTCGACAGGTTGGAGAGATGGGCAGAGAATTTTCTGAAATTCAACAAAGGCAGATGCAGGATCCTGTACCTGGGACCCTGCACCAGTACAGGCTCATGGCTGATCTTCTGGAAAGCAGCTCTGTGGAGAAAGACCCGGGGGACCTGGTGAACAACAAACTATCCTTGGGCCAGCAGTGTGCCCTGAAGGCCAAGAAAGCCAATGCTATCTTGGGGTACATTTAGAAGAACATTGCCAGCAGGTTGAGGGAGGTGATCCTGCCCCTGGTAAGGCCACATCTGGAGTGCTGTGTCCAGTTCTGGGTTCCTCAGGCCATGCAGCTCCTGGAGTGAGCACAATTGGGTTCTCAAAGATGATATAGGGACTGAAACATCTCTTTTATCAGGCAAGGCTCAGAGAATTGAGACTGTTCAACTAAAAGAATATAAAAATGAGATAGGACCTCATCAATGACTGTGTGTCTGAAGGGAGAGTGTCAAGAGGTTGGATCCAGGCTCTTCTCAGTGGTGCCAAGCAATAGGAAAAGAGACAATGGGCAGAAACTGATGAAAATTCCATCTGAATTTGAGGCAGAACTTTTTTACTGTGTGGGTGACCAATCAATGGAACAGATTGACTAGATAGGTTCTGGAGTATCCCTCACCAAAGAAATTCAAGAATCATTTGGAGAAAATGGTCTGCAGTGTTCTGTAAGAATACCCTGGTTGAATACGGAGATTGTACCAGATGACCCACTCTGGTCTTTTCTGACTGGAAATATTCTGTGTTTCTGTGAGCAAAACAGTGGGACAAAGAGCCCTGTAATACACCAAGGTCAGTAAAGAAAGATGGGGAGAAGGAGTGAAGAAGCTACTACCAACATCAGACAAAGACTTCACCACAGTCTGTAGATAATATAGTGGTGAAGCAAGTTCTCCTCCTGTATCCAGTGGATGACCCTGTGCTGCAGCAGGAGGCAATGTCTGAAAGAAATTACAGCCCATGGAAAACCCAAATTAGAGTTGCATCCTGAGAGCAAATGCAGCCTGTAGAGAGAAGGCTAGGCTGGAGAAGATATTCTGACAAGACCTATTGGTTCCCAGCATCCTATTGGGGATTAACACTAAATCTTTTCAGAAGAAACCTGCTCCTGATGAATTGTAGTCCATGGAGAAGACCCATGTTGGAGCAGAGAAAATGTGTGAGGTAGGAAGTGTGGAAGCAATGTGATGGTTTGAACTGACCACATAGCCCACTCCTCATTCCTCCTGTAGTGCTCAGGGTGGCAAGAAGATAGAAGAGACCTGAACAAAGTTAGTCCATGCAGACTTTAGCTAAATAAGGAAAATCCTTTTTTTTATTCCTGAGACATGTAGGTATTGATGAGATTAGAATGAATCTGAATATGAACTTCCAACATTGCACAGAAATAGGACGGAGGCCCCCAATTTTTTTCTATTTTACTAATTTCTTTTGCACTTTTTGGGTTAGATAAATTAAAATTACTACAGAAAGGGTATTGTAGCTATTCTGAAACAGAAATGATGGAAAAATCACATCAGAAAATTTATAAATAAACAAAATTGCCTAAGAACCTGAATGTCTGTGCTAGTATAAGCAGTAAACTCAACATAAAATTCTGTTTGTATACAATCATAATTGTTTTTAGAAAAAAGCAGCATTTTAAGGAAAATTATCAATGGGAATATCCACTTTTTTTATTTCTTTATATGTCCCTGTGTTAGTTGGATAGCATCTTCTGATGTTAAAAGGAAACCAGGAGCTAAGTAATAAGTATATATATATTCACACATTCAACTTTATGAACAAGTAGAAATGCTTTTGAAAAAAGGATGCAAAACATGAAAATGTTTAACCCTGATGTAGCACCAACCACTGCAACTTGAATTTATCTTTTATGTTTCAAGGGAACTCTTCCATTTACGGAGAGTGTTCTAAATAAGTGAAATCCTTGAGTCACGGCATCATTCTATTATCTCATTATCTGAACTGTTTTCTCAGAGTTAGAAACAAGGTATCAGGCCTGCAAAATCTGTAAAATTCCCAACTTCTTTTTCTTTCACTTTGAAAAAATATACTTTAAACAATAAGAAAGGAAATTATCATGTCCAGTTATATTTTGAAGTTCACTCTGATATTGTTTTAGACAATGGCCTTGAAACTCTATGTTTTTATGGGGGAATAGTAGCAGCGTTTCTAAAATTGGTGATGGTAGAATATTCTTTCCAATACCAATACTATTAAGGCTTATCACCAGTGTGTGCTCACCATGACTTAGTTTGGCTTTTCCGAATGCTCAACATATGTTATAATGAACTCCAGATATCTTATCTAGCTTAGAATATATTATGTCCTTATATTAAATCGGATCTGCTAGACAGCTGTCTATTCACAATAAGTAATGTAATTCAATAATTCTTAGATCTTACTCTCTTTCAGGCTATTGTTTCTTCCACTGATCTGTCAGGGAAAAATAATAAAAAATCTAACTAGCTGGCAATTCTCTCAATAAAAATGTTTGCAGTGGTGGAAGCCATCAGTGAAACAAGTTGAAGAGAATTTCTTATTCACAACCAGTCTCCATGGGGGACTATTGCACTGGAGAGACTGCTAGTTACTTGTGTAATTTAAGTTAACATCAGAAACAGGGGAATGCACAGAGGAAAGAAAATTTCCTTCCGTGTGCCTTCATAATAGACATATTATAGTGAAAACTAAGACTATGATATCTAAAATGACTTTGTCTTCATCATTATTTGCTTTGGGAATGATCAATGTACATAACAGCAAGTTCCTAGAATGTATTTATCTGGTCATAAATGCCCACGGAACTATGCAGATTCATGAAAAATCAAGATATGGTCCTGTAGAGTATTCATTTATGAAGCACTCAAATTTTACATATGTATTCTCCTGGTATTTCCTTTATAACAGAACAAACCATAAAACAAAGAAATTATGCAATCAGAGGTGATATATATTTGCTGAAAAACAAAACATGTGCAAGTACAAACACAGAATTTTTTTTTAATAAGGATGTAAAATTTATTTGCAGGAAGAGACCAGGAGTTAGTAAGAGTGAGAATGCATTATCTGTTTCCAATTAAACAGACACAGAATTGGAAAGAAGGACTAGAAGCTGATGTCATTATAAAAAGTGAACAAGCCTCATCTGTGTACTCAGTGTTACTCTTTGGCTGTAATTTTTTGTTTCTACCTGTCTGTCCTTTTTTCTCTTTTGAACATTAACATGAAGTATTGATGAAAGATGTGAAAAAATTGTTCTTTCACTTCATCTCACTTTTTCAGTTTGCCATATGAGGTACAAGTATATTTGGGGGTGAAAAAAATATACATTTTCATTAAAAGTATAGGATATTTTTTCATTGCAATTGAGAAAGAGGCAATGCAATCCAGATGAAATTGTGTAACCAATGGTGGGTAGGAATTACAAGAAAAATATATTTTCAGAAAAACTCAAGAAAGAACCCATTAGGGTAAATCTAAAATTTATATAAAATTTATATAAAAAAAAATTCATAATAATCCTTTCCATATGCAGTTTTTTTTTTCCCATGGATTCATAAAAGAGAACAGTTTGCATTCTGCAAGCAAGGTGATTAGACTCTTCTATGCCACTGAAAACAATGATGCCTGTATAATCAAAGCTATAATAAGCCAAACTATGAGTATGAGTAATAATGTCCCTGAATCTCACTGGAATGCATACTCAGATGCCTTTTTTGCAGTAAAAAATATGCTGTAAAGGGAAGAATCTACAATAAGTGGGTAGATTTAAACTACAGTTTAATCTTCAAAAAATCTAATGACCGCTGGGAAATGTTGCAAGACTGATCTCCTTCTGCAGGCATTTCCTCATTCATAAATCTATTTTAATTATGGTTCATGGGCAAAAGTGCAAACTTGGCCCTGATCCACAGCCGTGCTCAGTGCTGTCACTTTGGGAGTTCATGGAAAGATCAAGGATAGTAACTGTAGCAACTAAATATTTGGTCATTATTATTCCTTCAGTACCCTATGGTTACTCTCAGCATCATTAATAAGTGAATTTAGTCATTGTTAGCTTACCATTTCTGCTCCTTTTACTCTCAATAGCTCTTTCTCTTTTTCCTTAGGGAACTTTACCTCTTTTTCTTTAGGAAACTGCCCTTTACTATTCTTTATTAGATTTTTAAACAAAATGGGTGAAAACCAAATTGCCTACTGGGTCTGAAGTACAATTATTGCTTAACACTGAAAATGTAATGTCATTAATTGGTCTGGTTGCTTTCAGAAATCAACAGGATTTACTAACAATTCACCTTTTTTTGAATGTACCATTTTGTAAGGTTAAAGATAAAACTTGTTACTGCCATATCATTATATTCCACATAATATGCTTTATGTGGAATGAATTTCCTATTGAAACTTATGGTTAGAAACATTATTTTTCTTAAATAATTGACAAATCTGAATGCATACACCGAGCCCCATAAATATGCCACATTTTTTTGCCTGACAAAATATGGATTTTAACAATAGTACTTTCAAATGTTATTTAAAAGACTTTGTGAATAAGCTATCTTTATCTTTACCAGCTGTAGGAAGTTTAGCAAGGGTGAATGCTGCATTCTGTGATGGAGCACTCCTGGATGTATATTCAGACTGGGGAATGTCAGGCTGGAGAGAAGTGCTGAGGAGGGCGACCTGGGAGTCCTAGCTGATAGCAAGTTGAATATGAGTCAGCAGTAACCAGCAGCCAGAAATACAAGTAGACCCAAGCAGCCAGCCCGGTCCTGAACTGCATCAGACACAGCATCACCAAACAGCTGGGGGAGGTGATTGCCCCATTCTACTCCCAGCCTCTTGAGGCTTGGTCTTACCTCAAGTCCCAAGCACAGTTTTGACCACCAGAACATAAGAAGGACATTAAGCTATTAGAGAGCATCCAAAGGAGGGCTATAAAGATGATGAAGAGCCTCATGAGGTGTGATTCCTTCTGTTCAGTCTGGAGAAGAGGAGACTGAGGGCAGACCTCACTGCAGTTACAACCTTCTCATGAAGGGAAGAGGAGGGGCAAACACTGAACTGTTCTTTGTGGTGACAGTGACAGGACTGAGAGCCAGCAGCTGGACTTGATGATCCTTGGGAGTCCTTTGTAACTCAGGATATTCTATGATTTATCATCAGTAATGTTTAAGTTCACCTGACTTCAGCCAATGGAGCTAAAAATCAGTCACTTTGAAGGCTAATGATTTGCTATCCTGTTCAAGTTGATGAGGAGATAAAGCATAGCCCATGATCTATCTTACATTTAAACCTTTTAGATACTCTTGAGAGATAGTTAGCAACTTGTTTGAAGCTACATCTCCGTGCTTTGTCTTAAATCCCTTACTCAGTACAGGGTTACATTTTTTAATCTTGTGATCACATTTCTTGACCGATGTCTCAGCATTATTACACTCCTTTATTTGAAACTCAGGAGCAGACTACTTTTATCTCCAGTAACTGCTTGTTTTCTAAGCTGGATAGTAAATACCTAAACCATTGTAAAAGTCCTTATGAACATTATTTTAATTCAATATTTGTAATCTTTTTTCTAGAAACAAAAATTTTTAAAAAGGTACTAAATAGTGCTTTTAAAGTAAGAGTAACTATAAAGTATAAATTAATCTACAAATCTTATTAAATTAAAAAACCCAATTATTCTAATTGCTATCTCAATAGGTTGTTTTTCCTGAGAGCCAATAATGTATAAGCACAGAGGTTTAACTCAAGAAATAATACTTTGAAAATAAATAATTTTTGATGGGTAGCATGATGAACTTCTCATGTTGGCATCTTGAGGATGCCTATGTGCTCAGGAGGGTCTATGAAAAATATTTCTGTATGAAGAATTCTTAATTTATGTAGCTAAATCTACTTTTTAAATTTGGCATTTTAGAACAAAATGAGTGGACCCTTTTCCTTGTATATCATATTTTTGTAAATCTTAAAGCAGGCACTCTTCATTTTTTTTCCAAATAAAGCAGACTGAAATCCAGTGGGAACAACCTGAAACTTTTCCATTTGTTTGCTTTTCATGAAAACTGTTGCCCTTAGACACAAGAGTTAAGAAATAAAGGAATATTCCAGCAGTAAAATTCTTTTCAACTTACAATTTCATAATATTATTTCATGTCCATGTTATTTGATGAACATTCATCAGGCATTTTCCAAAATTAATTATTTTGGTATGACAGAAGGGGAAAGGAGAAAAAATACTACTAAATTCCAGGAACATGAAACTTTTCAAACTAAAAGTCTTTTCAAGTCTGCTATAATGGTAAATATCAGACATAAAAAAATCATGAGTTAATAAATAAATAGAATAAATATCTATGTTACCAGAACACATTTTTGCTTGTATTTCTTCTTGTACCTTGCAGACAAGTTAAGAAAACAACCATAAATCTTAATTAAAACATTAAATGTGACAACCTTCTTAGTCTATTACTGTACTCCAGCCTGGTAATAATTTCTTTTCTTGGTTTGTGTTTACACTGGCTTTGGCTGGGTTAATTTCCTTTGCAGTAGCTAAGTTTTGGATTTGTGCTGAAAACAGTGTTGATAATACAAGGCTATTTTTGTTGCTGCTGAGAAGCTCTTAAACAGAGTGAAAGCCTTTTTAGCTTTTCAGCCCACCCCACCAGTTACAGGTTTGGGGTACCCAAGCAACTGGGAGGGGACACAGTCAGGACAGTTGACCCCAAGTTACACAAGTGATATCCCACAAAATGTGTCATCATGCTCAGTATATAAAGCTGGGAGAAGAGGAAGGGAGTGGGAGTGTTCAGAGTGATGGTGTTTGACTTCGCAAGTAGCTGTTACACATGATGGGGGTGGCTGAACACCTGCCTGCCCAGGGAAAGGGGTGAATGGATTCCATATTTTGTTTTGCTTGCATATATGTCCTTTTCTTTACCTATTAATATGTCTTTATCTCAACCCACAAGTTTGTCATTTTTACCCTGCTATTTCTCTGCCACACTCCCACCGTGGGAGCACCATGAGTGAGCAGCTCTATGGGGTTGAGGTGCTGGCTGGGATTAAACCTTGAAAGCTTTTTGTGCATTTAAGGTATGTGAAAACAGGATTATAAAATTATGTACATTGGATATTTAATTAATTTCTGTTCCTTTTTACCAAGATAGGACTGTATTATCATAATTAGTTCTATTGTGGCACTCAGAGATATTTAAAGTTTAGCCTAATACTTTTTCTGTAGATCCTAAAGTAAATTAAATCTTATCTCTTAACTTTACATTTTCTTTTTTAGTTTCCTTTCTATTTAATGTCTTAGTTTTACCTTAACCTTAGATTAAGATCTAAGTAGAACCATAACTTCTCTTTTAGAACTTGTAAAGGGTTTCAGCCCTTCTAGCTCCAGTTTTTTTTATCACATCTGCCATATTTTCATGAATCACATCTTGGAGTTCTTTTTTATGCCTTTCCATATAATAGACTTCATCCAGAAGAAAACAAAAATACATGTTTTAAACATTGTATTGATTACAAGATTTGTGTGTTCTATCTATTTTGTCAGGAAGGATCAAGTACTATTTTGCATTTGTCAGTACCTTGCATATGCAGATGTTTATTAACAGCATTTTTGTATTTGATTTCAATGAATTATTATTTGAACAATATTAATGTAGTAAGGTGCTGTTCTCTGGTAAATTTTGAATTATAGATCTTCTGATACTATTAGTCTGAAATATAACACATTCTTTGAAGAATATTGAAATTATTCCTGATGTACACAATTACTGAATTTGAACTAATATGTCAAAAAAATCACAGTATCATGAGCTAATGGAACCAATATTCCACTCTTATGGTGAATGTAACACTCAATTTAATCTTAGTAAGAGTTGAAATACTGGCTTCCTGATTCTTTCATGTTTGCTCTTGCAAACATATAGTAAAATTATCTTGTAATATCTCAATACCTTTTCCTGTTAGAGATTGCCTGAAAAAAGATGATACTGATAAGGTTCTGCTGTCCTTGAATACTCAGGTATACCTTCCTGATCATTGTGTAAAAATTACATATACAATATAAGTGGCAGCATAAAAAATATTCCTTGCAGGATACACCAATTTAAACCCACTATCCTATATTACAACTCTCATATAGTATTTACTTCCTATTTGTTTTACCTCAATTTTTGAATTATAAAAAACATGAAAAATTACATAGCAGCTCATGAATTTATGTCTCATCAGAAAGATTGAAATGACAAATCTGATGTTCTTGAATTTTTTCCAATTAACTATAAGAAATGTTCATTACATTATTTTTCTGAATTTCCTATGCTTTCCTGATAACATTTCATCACATAATGTGTAAGTACTTTGTGTATTTACATTAATTTATGAGTTTTTTTCTTTAAATTTTGTTAATGATCTCATTTTAATAACAAGATTTTGATTCCTGCTCAGTGAATTCACCCTTTCATTTGCCTAATCTGCATATGAGAGATTAAAAAGATTTATTTTAAAATGACAACAAAGAGAACATAATATTCCATACCTAAGGACTGAGGATTAAAGGAATGTGCTAATTCCATTTGTGAGAAAAAATAAGTAATTTTTCTGCTTTAGTGTGTTTACGTCTCAGCATAATTATTTCAAATCAGCGACCCAGTGTGTTTCCTGGTTTTGGCCAAATCATTATTTTTACTGAAAAACTGCTGTTTCATTAACAACAAAAGTTAAATACTTTCATATAAATTATTGTTTTAAAACATATGAAATACGATGTAGCGGGACTGACCAGAATTTAGAAAGCCTACATAATTTGCTATGTCCTTGAAAGATTAAACCTCTGTTAGAGGCAGAATTTACAAAATTTCTAAATTCATTCATCTCTTACTATTTTTTGTCCAAAGCCAGCCAATATAAATGCAGAAGGCTAGAGTTATGAACTATCATTTAACACTGCTAATTACTCTCAGTCCATCAAGATTGATATGTTTCTTCAAAAACATGACAATTTTGAAAGAACTTATGTCGCTGTCGAGGCAGGGAGGGAATGAGAAGACTCAGCTCAGAGGGCTGCGAGAGTAAAACTCCGATTTATTCAAAATACACTGCTCTTTTATACAGAGCTTCATGAAGACCTACTCCATTGGTTCTGAAGTGAAAACAAGCCACAACATTGGTGCAAAGTGCTTGACGCACAGTGATAGAACTTAACTATAAACAATGTGAAAAACAAGAGAGATAAAGAATTATTTACATTCTTCTCCAGCTCTTTCCCAGGCTTCTGCCTGGCTAGAAACTCTCGTTTCTCTCTTTGACTGAATCTGAGTCCCACATACTTAGGTCTCACTTTAAGCAAAGACCCATCTTAATTTTTTTTAAATTGTCTGCAATTTATATAGAAGTATTTTCAAGTTTACCTCTTCCATAGGTTGCATTATGTAAAGATTTTTTTTTTTAAGTCAAAATTGCTATAAGCATGATGGTCAATTTCGATGGTATTATTCAAGACAAGGTAGATTTCCTTAGGAACAAATAAATTATCTTGCATCACAAACTTCCAAATACTCTTCTGCTACTTTATCTAATATTGCTGTAAATTTAGTGTTGCTTTTTGGGTCACCTAGAAGTGATAGTGTAGTAGCACAGAGTAAGAAAGGTTAAGAACCAAGAACTGATCAAGCAAGCAATAAAGAAAGAAGGAACCTTCTGAACATCTGTAGTATTCACACATGAAATACCACTAAATCTCCAGTTCACATTGAAATCTCACCCATTTTTGACAAATATAGTCTAGTTTCTACAAATGCTTCTGTTCATTACTGATGTAGGCAGCTTCTGGGTGACAGTTTCTGTTGCCTTGCAGGTCCAAGATTCAGCTCATTAATTTGTTTCAGAAAAAAGGGAAAGTGAGGCTGGTCACCACCTAGGTGAATCTCATCAGGCTGTGTGGGTCCTGGCAGCCCATGTCTTCTGCAGCAGCAGGAAAGCTATTGTGCCATGCTTGCTTCACTTTCTGGCCAAACAGGCACATTTTGTTTCCTGTAGTGAGAAGTTCCATAGTTCCTTCACTTGATTCACAAAGTGTATATGGCTATCCTTTTAATGTCAGTTTAAAGGGATTAGCACAGCCACCTTCAATAGTTACTGCACAGAGTAACCACAGGATTTCACAGACAGTTCTTGGTGTTGGATTTGTAAACATTACAAAATATTTCTCTTTAAATATTTAATGAAAATGATTGGCAAAAGTTTATATGAATACACATTTGTGTTCATATAAAGACAAAATTTATTTTTATTCATGCAAAATTTATGAAGATTCTTTTCTGGAAATGAATGCAAACTGTGTGTCACAGAAGTAGTATCAGGAGTACTTACATAACTGTTGGTGTCTCATTCCTTGAGTTATAGAGGTACCTAAATTTATAATTTAATTTTCCTTATCTTAAAAATAAACACGTGCAATTATAGCTTTTTATTTTCTGACATATGAACAATTAATACATTCAAACAAAGCAAACACAATTTTTATTCCATTGAATTTTATTAAATATTAAGAAAGGGTTTATCTTTTAAAATTTATTATATTTAATTTTTAAAAATAAACCCAAGAAAATATCTATTCAAATGTATTAGTATAAAAATATATTTTTCACTCATTATTTCTAGTCCCTGAGAAAAAAAACTAATTCCAAATGTTTGTGTAGCAAAGTCTACACAGTATATTAAATTTCAGTTGCTACAGGTAATGCCCAAGAAGAAATGGGTAGCAGAACTGCCAGAGATAAATGAAAAATATCCTGTAGCATCAAGACCAGTTAATAAAATTTCTGTCCTGCTGGTGTACTTCTGAAACAAATGGACTGGCCTATGTATGGAAGTAGCTTAAAGACCTGTCAGCAAAGACTCCCAGTAAGCTTTCAGTGCACATCGCAGCATTCCTCCTCCCCTTACTTTCTCACCCCTTCCTGTAGACCAGCCTAAAAGAGTAGGTAGGATTGAAGCTGCCTTCTAAGGAACTTGAGATCAAGTTCCTTTATGATTTGGACTAATGCATTAAATAAATTTTAAACGTGGTACCCTGTCATAAAAATATGAAGTACAAAATGTGCTGTGTTCTAAGTCTATTTTGCATGTTTTGCTGTGAATCTAGCAGTATCTAGGCTAATAAGAAATACAATTACAATGAATATTCTGTGGTCTTAAACATTAAATTGGAGCTAGATAGATGGGCAATATAATGTGTTATGTTGCTTAGTTTCTGGTACTGCTATAAAGCTGTCTGAAGATGGAAGGCTGAAACAGTACTATATCTTTAAGTTTTTATGACTATCCTCTACATTAAATATTATGCCATTGAAATTTATTATACACACAGATACTTTGCATCTTTCTATTCTAGAATTTTTTTTTTAAATAACCTTTGAAAATATTTCACGTTTTCCTTGAAGTATTTACTAAACTGGAGATACACAACCTTTCTTTTTTCTTCCCCCCTCCCCCTTTTTGTTTTTGTTTAATAAAAATGGTGGAGTAAATGGTGAGTTTACAGTGTCCAGCAGAGCTGTTTTAGCAAGCACAGTTAGCATCTGTAGGTGACCAGCTGAGAGATTAATAAAGCTATTTGAAATAGGAAATTTAAAACCATAGGGATAGCACTATAAGGGTTTCATACCTACATAAAAAAGAAATAGGAACATCCAGTGGTTTTTACATAGGGGAAGGAAATGGGAAATTCTTTATGCTTTAGAGCATGATTGCTTTCAATGCAGATGCTGAAATTTTGTAAAGCTGTCTTTCTCTAAAAACTCATGTCTTATCCCTCTTTTATTTATTTGCATAATGAGAATGTTGTGAGAACAAAGCAAATATAATTAGCTTTATGTTGATTTTCTGTTATATTTATATATTGTAAGAAAGGAAGAATCTGATAGGAAAAGGTGTTACTCATAGACTTTTCCAGATGAGGAAAGTCCTGTGTGATTCCTTTTTAGTAGGTCCACTTTACCTACACTACTTTCACATTTTCCGTTCCTTTTTGTCACACAGTAAGGTTCTCTGGGAAGGAATGTTTCAAGCTCCTATTGCTTTTAGTAAAATTCCCTGTAGTAATATGCATGATGATGCTGAAAACATCATGCGTATTGCCATCATGTGTAACAATATTTCTCAAAGGCAAATGATTCCTTGTTTTTTAAATTTGAACTTAACTTTGTAAATAGAAAGTTGTGAAGATTCATTCACTGCTCTTTGCACAGCATTAAAGAACTGAACATTCACCAAGTATTAACCATTGCAATTACCATGACATAAACAAGAATCAGAAATATTCAAAAGCTAGCAATGTCCTGCCCTATGCTTTCAATATCATTACCAATCTTTAATGTTATGCAAAAAATCCTCTTAATTCAACACAAAAGTTTTAAATTCTTATTGATAAAGAGCTTATACAATGTAACATAAAAAATAAAAGGTAAACTGTTAATCAGTAATTTTGACCCTAATGAGTTCTAGTGGATCTTCTTTCACAATTGCACTGTGAAATCTTAACACAGATCAGCAACAGTCATGAAATCTGGGGTCCTCTTTAAAGCCATAATATTTTTCTTTAAATAACATATTGCTGCCCAAATTTCTGTGCAAAAGACTTTGCCCTAGTTCCCAAAGCAGTGGGGGCTTAGGGGTTTCTACAAATCAGTGTAGAAACAGCGCTAATTTTCTTATTGGTGGAGACACAGGGCGAGCTATATGAGGCCATGAGTCACTGCTGTTGCAGGAGCACAGACATTTTTTCTTAGAACTAGGAAGTAGATTTAATATCAAATCAATTTGCAGGACCTATTTGTGACATGCACTGCATAGTTTATGTGAGGAAGAAAACTAGCTAATTTATGGACTAACATTGAATGACATTTGATCTATATCTCTACTTGAATGTTTAGTATCTCATATGAGTAAGCTTCAAGAACTTGTTCACAAAGTAAAGGAGCTGTCAGTTTGGGTCATCAGAAATACAAACACAATATGTACTTGTGTTATAGAAGGAAACCTGAAGCTAGATGGACAAGCTGAACAGCATAAAAATTACAGTCTGTAAGGCTGAAATTGATGTTATTCTTCACTTATTGATGACTTAGTCATACCTTTCTCTGGAGAGTTCTGTAGGCCCCAAAACTCTGAAGTTTGATATTCTTGGAATGAATATTGACACTTCTGCTTTGAAAGTAGATAAGCTAGTACATGTACAAATCACAGAACTCTGAGGAAAGCTTGCAAAGAGTGGGGAAACAAAACTCGGTGTGGGTATTGGTTTCCGTGCAGCTTTGTTTTTCAGATAAAACCTACACTTTAAAAAAGACCATATTTATGCTAAATATGATCCAGATTATTGCAGGTGGCAACTCATAGAGACAGGGAAATGAAGGGCTGTAATTATATCTATAATTATGCATAATGATATGCAGACTGCTGCCTTAATACACAGATCCCTCATTGTGGAAATGGGGCACGAAACACCTTTGTCTCCTTTGGGACAGACAGAATTTCATCTTGAATGGATCCTTTGAGAAACACTTGGGAAATATGTAAGTAAATACTGGACTATTTATTTGCAATGTGGACATTATGGTCTTTTTTTTCATGCTAAAATTAATGCCATAGCTTAGTCTCCTTGAGAACATGACATAATAGGAAGGATAATTTGTCAAGTCCCAAGGTGACTTTTCAGACACTGTTAAAAAATCCCTGTGCTGTAGGGATAAGGAGGCATAATGAGGCAGGGAAGCCAAATGGAACTCATCCCACACAATACAACATGTTTGATTTAGAAAGTAACTTTTCACCTTGCTGTCAGGTTCTGCTCATATGAAAACAATGTGTTGAATTTTTAGATCTTTTCTCTCTCCTGCCTGAATGCTGGAACTTTTTCAGCTTTTTTATCATAAAACATTTTCCTTTGGCAAAGATGAAATATGTCTATCATTGATGTTGCAGTGATTCCAATGGCTGCTCTGGATTAAGGCACATTTGAAAGCTCGTTGGGTGTGCAAAAAACCAGAAGTGTGCCCTCCTAAAAAGCTCACTATCTCATATTATTTTTGAAAGAAAGAGCACACCATGACTTTGCTAGGGATTACATATCATCACTATACAAGGAATTGTGGTTGCTTAAAATGGAGGAAAATCTGGTAGAATTTGCTCATAACTGTTTTTCTCTACAATTAGTTTGCTCATTACCATATTTCATATAATGTGGAGAACATGGGACATCTTTATAACAATTGTAACTAACACTTGTTTGACAACATGCTTCCTAAAATATTCCAGCCTTTCAGGTAATAGCAAAATTATCACTTCCCCTTCATCAGGGGTGGTGAACCTCACATTTGATCAAGATTAATTGGAACTAGGGGAGACTTTTCACTATACTAAGTGCCTCACAAAGTCAATATCCCCTGCATGCTGAGTGTTATTGCACATGACATATCTGATTGGCAGTGCCTAGGTTAAGATTCTACATATAAGGGATAACAGTGAGCCCAGACAGAATAAAAAAGTAACATATACTTCCATTAAAAATCCTGTAGAATCTCAATCAATTATCTGAAAAATCTCATCTTATTACATTTGGACTTTGAGACAGTGTGGCATCTTCAAATGAAGATCCAACTGCCATGAACTTTAATAAAATATAATTGTTAAATGACACATACCAAGAAAGTTGAAACGTAAAAGGCATCATGCTCTTTATTAGGATGAGAGAGAAAAGCCTTTTAGTCAGCAGAGACAGAAAGAACCCTTTATTATATTCACAGAACTATACACAATGTCATAGTGGCAAATTAAAAAACACTAATTTTATCTACTTTAATTTCATTTCATGATTGCTGATGTATTTTATTCTTGCTGCACCTTTCTCATGCGTTTTCACCAATGTGAGCTGATAGGTAACCACTGCAAGATTGCTCATTTTCTCTTTTTAAAATAAAGACAACTATCCTGGAAACCTGGTCTTCCAACTGTTAAAGAGTAAAGAGATCACCATCTGCTGAGATGACTCAGTGTAGCAATCTCCATTTAGTTTGTCCTTCCAAAGTCAAGAGTGTGATTATTCTAGAATTCTTGCACCTGATTAATTCTTAACTATGAACATAATTACACTCTCCAGAAGGTAAATCACTCTTATAAATCAGCTGCTGCTGACAGATCTCTCTTCTGCACACTAGCACACTGCAGCAAAGTCAGTCTCAGATTGTAGAAACAGATGATTGTTGAAACACATATTTTGCAGAGGCTCTACTCATTAATGAATTACAGGAAACATGATATTGCAAGGGGAAAAAAGGAATAAAGGATAGAGTGTGGCATATACAATTCTTCAACTACTGCTGAAATGTTTTTTATGACCATAATGAACAAAAGAAAGCAATGCCTGCATATACAGTCCTACTGCAGCAAGCTGACGTGAAAAGACAGCTTGACATTTATTAAATCGTCAAAGGTGGGCTTGGAACTGAGACTGACTTCAAACAACAAATCAAACAAAAATAAATCAAGTGAAGAAATTGCATAATACATATTTTTCATGTTCTCCCC
Organism: Taeniopygia guttata; assembly: GCF_048771995.1. Lineage (NCBI taxonomy): Eukaryota > Metazoa > Chordata > Aves > Passeriformes > Estrildidae > Taeniopygia > Taeniopygia guttata. The sequence goes on from NC_133030.1 coordinate 36,433,013, forward strand.
ACTTCCATCACCCCCCATCCCTGATTTAGCAAAGATTTTCTTTTTGCTGTTTCTAGCTACTGATCACTTTATGCCCTAACACATAATCTGTAACAACACCATGTGACTGTAGTTTCCAATTGTATGAAATGCACTCTAAGGGACTTCTCTTCACATGCAGGAAAAGGCAACATTTAATACATTTTTCCTAACATTTTTCCAGTCTTACTCAAGCAGCTATAAAGCCCAGATTGTGTTAAGAAATCAGAAAGTTTTAAAGCAGATTTTCTAAAACATCTAAGACAAGAAAACCTGCATTGTCCTACCATACACAGAGCAACAGCTCCCACTGTTTAATCCTAAATGATTTAAGACCTTCATACATTTGAATTCTGAGTAATGTCTTTGCAAATCACAGAGGGACAAACTAGCATGACATAATGATAAGAATTATATTGGTTCTGGGCTTGAAATTAATTTTTGTTTTCCATATGAGAATACGTACTGACTTTCCTGAATAACCTTACAAATGTTTTTCAACAGTATCAGTGAATTCCATGAAGTTATTCAGATAAATACAATCTATTTCACCTCTGCCAAATAAATACTCCAATCTACTGATGACATGAATTATTATTTTAGAAAGGATATAAAAAAAATATGATAAATCATTTATTCCTTAGCTTTTGATATATTATTCACTTTATTGCATTTTCCTTTTTCTTTTTCTGTAGAAAGCTAAATAGTAGTTTTTAAACCCTCTCTGGGTACAGAAGAAATTACTATCACATGTACTTTTAATTATTTCTGAATCCTTTTCCTCATTCTTTTGCACGTCTGGTTTCCCTAGTGAAATGAAAAATTACTATAAGATAATGGAATCTTTGAAAAATATATTTTCAAATAACTGGGTTAGAGTTACTTCTGAAATCAGCGATACTACATCAGGGATGAATTTATTATCTTACATTTGTTCTTTGTGTGTAAGTTCACTATCTCAAATCCACAGTTTGAAAAGGAAATGTAAAATAAATGTGCTATGTTTTCCATTAAATCTAATTAAAGAGCTTAGAGAAAGATTTCAGATGAGGCGTGATATAAAAGCAACAGATTAAAGGAGATATTTTTTATAAGATTAAATTCTACATAAGACTTATTTAAAAAATTAAAACTTTCCAAACTTTATTTTCTATCTTTTTATCATAGTTTTATTTGAAATCCTTTAATTGGCTAAGGGCTGAAAGTTTAAGGAAAAAGAGTGAAAAGTCTTCTATCATCTATGTAGGATAAGCTCCCACCAACCTTATCAAGTTCCGGATGATACCTTTTTAAATTTACTTTACTTTACTTCAGCATTCATTCAGTACAGACTTGTCTCAGAGCTCTACAGTACTGAAAGTTGACTGTAGTTTTCATAGCCTACTTAATTCAGATTTGCCTTGTATATGTGATACCAGAGCTAATTCTTCATGTCACTGAAGATACATATTTAGATTAATTTAAGTAGACCTCTAGTCATAACTTTTTCTTACGATCACTCTCAGTTGTACAGACAGGGTCTACATAGCATGTGTTGAAGGAACTGTGGATGTGTTATCCTGCAAACCTTTTTAAACTGAGAACAAACCCTCAGCTTTGTTCTCAGTTCTACATAATTTCCAAAGTTTCCCAATCTTCCATAATACCCAAAAGCAAAAAGGAAACATGATGAATCTTCTATGAGATTCTTATATCAGATGCCTAACATTCACTTATCTTATTATAGACAGAATACAGCTATATATTATTTTTATTTTTTTTTTTTTTTTTTTTTTTTTACTCTCTTAGAAAAGAAGAAGGCATTTTGGAAAGCAGTTTCATTCATATAATTTTTTTTTACAGCTAAGATTTTGGCTCTCCACTCAACTCAAACATCTGTGTATGGGAAGTTTTTATTAAACCAGTATACTTATTCTCAAGAAGGATCACAGAGAATCTCAGAGGGATTGATGCTGGCAGGGAGTTCTGGAGATCATCTAGTTCAACCCTTCTGCTAAAATAGGTTCTCCCAGAGCAGATTCCACAGGATCACATCCAGACAGGATTTGAGTATTTCCAGAGCAGGAAACCCTTTGCATCGAACTAGTAGGAGTGGGATGGATTGAGATTCCCCTCCCCTGTCTATTTTAGTCTGAAGCTTCCATCACCAGCTTGGCAAGCTTATGACCAAAAATGCCCCTCCTCCCCTCCTTCTCTGACAGATGGACCCCATCAGTCCCCAGTAGACCAGGTTTCTCAGAGTGAGTCCATGATCTAAGTACCCAAACCCCTGGCAGTGGCAACCAGCCCTGTAGTCATTTGTTGACTCTTCAGATTCAACTGGCCCCTTCAAAATAATTCCCTTTGATTAGGAGGATTGATAAAGAAACTGCATGCATTCCAGAGGCCTTTACTGCCATTCCCAGGGATCAGTAATCCTTCTTGGTGCTGATTGGGCTGCTCATCATTGGCTTCCAGAAACAACAGCAGTGAGTAATAATCCATGGACTTTCTGAGTCCTGGTGGTCACTCAGCAGCATCCCTGATATGAGCTCCCTACACTTCTCTAGAGAACATCACACTTTTTTTTTATTCTAGAGCATTTGGTATCCTCTTTCTACAAATTTTCCCTGTTTCCACTAAAATGGGCAGCACAGAAAAGAGATTGTGGTAGAAAGCTAGATAACAAGTATAGTTTTGATGCAACTGCAATCTGTGATTCCAAATGGAAACTACTGAAGTTGATACATTCTTGAAAATTTCCAATCTTTCTCTACTCATATGGGACCCTTCCATTAGCTTTCATCAGGGGAATACATTTTTTTAAAAGTTCTTAAAGCCAAGTTTTAGAAGTCAGCTAGGAAAATATTATAATTTGTGAGGTTTGTCTCATATATATATATATGTATATATGTGCAGTTTCAGCACACATATGTGTCATACATATATGACGTGTGCTGCAACTCTGTCTATAAACATCACTACTTTCATTTAAGTGTCTGTACATGCAATACAAAGCAAAATATGCATAGATGTAGTGTAACCAAATTCTCACAACATTTGAAATTAATTAGGCCTAGGATGCACTCCTGAGAAGCTCAAGATTCCATACACACCATTTTTGCAAAAGGAGGTCTCTAGTTCCAGGTTTTAATGCAGGCCTTTCTTTCACTACAAGGCAAAGCAAGGTGAACAAATCCCTTATCCTTCTTATGCTATTGCATACTACAGTGGTTTGAATCACATTTTATAAACCACACCTGATTTACTTTAAGGCTCTAAAATACCATATGTGCTGCATTCACTTAACAGATGGATATTGATATTTGTTCTCATCTTCATGAACACTTGCTGAAGCATAGGAAAAGCTGTTAATGATATTAAAGCTGTGCTGATTAAGATGATATTCAAGCCTCTGATGAAACCTAATATTATGTTTCACAGATTCCACTTCTGAATTTTTTATTGTGATATTGATATACCATTTGTTGATAGTGTGTAGCTAAAATAAAATGCAATGCGGTAGAATACTATGAAAGTATATCCAGATAATTTATTCCTCAAATAAGTTAGTGTTAAAGAATAGTCAAGACACTAACACACAAAGTGGAATATATAAGAAAGGTAAAATGTAAGTATGTATACAATTAAAAATTAATTTGTTCCTGGTGCTAAGGAAGTTTTTATGCTCAGAACTTCAAATGAAAGAGTGTCTTTCAAGGTAAATAAGAGAACCAACCTCAGACACAGAGATGTCTTCCCCACAGGGAAGGTTTGTAACAAAGAGGAACTTCAAAACTAGGTCAAATTCTGCCCCAGACTGCCTAAAGTGTTTTTCTAGTAAGGGAGACCAGTTTAATGCTGTATTACACTATGTTTAAGTCTCAATAACTGAGAGAGTGTGTTATACTGGATAATGTAGTAGGGGATTCACATCCTTTTCCATAACCAAGCAATGTAGGATATTGATGGGCCATTCAAGAAAAATTCTAGGTATCACCTCCACATAAATCAGATGCTTCCTTCTATTATCTTCATTTCCCTTCACTAGAAGTTAGCTCAGTTGTTTAGAGCAGGGTGCTATTAATATCAGTGCTGTGTGTTCAATCTCTATATGTGCCATTCACTTTAGAATTACATAACATTGCTGGGTTTAATTCCTGTACTTGTTGTCCCTCTTCTCATACATATTCACTGTTTTCTCTCCAGCTCTCCAACCCAGCAAAGTGTGCCATTCTCCTCTTTCCCACAGGAATCCTTTTCTGGACAGATCACTTTGTCTTTCTGAGACATGAATTCATTTATGCAAAAACACCATTCTAGGAAGACCTGGTAATTTTTCCAATTGGGTTCAAAACTGAAATTTCAACTTCATATCTTAACAGGATAAGAAATTTACAGGCACTTATCTCCAATGGTTCATCTGCCTATCTGTGAAACAAATTATTCTAAAGTATCCAAAACCACCATAGCGGAAATATTTGCAAATATTAACGTACAAGATTGCACAATGTCAGTCTGTGAAAGTCTTGGTTACAAACTGAGATATTTAGAAGCAAATAAAATAAATGTCTAGAAAAAAAACATATAGGGTTAAAATAAATTTAAATACATTTGGCTTGTGGAAGGAAAAATACCTGACACTTTCTTAATCCCAAATTTGGACCTTAGCTACAAGGTATTCTGTAGCATCACTGTAGAGACCTTGAAACAGGACTTAAAAAACCTTCTTTGTATTCTTCCATAATAAATGTTGACTTATGTGATTACAAGTTCTTCAGAATATACTGGGGAAAGGAGCGAGCCCACAGTAAAATTATCTTTCTTCAGAAACTTGAGGGGAGATTTGGAGGAAGAGGCTGGGAAGTGGAAAAAGACACAGAAAGGGAGACTTTGTTTAAGTCTACAAATGATTTTCCTTCCATAGTTTCTGAGAGGAATGCAAGAATCACATTGATGCTTCAGTTCATCATGCAGGAGCCATATGAAAGTATGAATCTCTAACCTGAACTTTTATCATCTCAACAAGCCATAAATCCATCTGCTTCAATTTGTGATTTAAAGTTGAGGAGAAAAAGATAGTTACACAGCTGTTAGTTTAATGAATTTCTACTAGTAGAGATTTACATCTTTATATTATATAAATATTAATAAACATTATTTTAATTCAACACCTAAAGCTTTCTCTGTTCTTTTTCAGACGGTATCCACAAATTCTGTGCTAGCCTTCTGTACCTTGTCACTACTGTAACCTCTGGTGTTTCTTACTACTGTGCTTTGTGCTATATTCACAGGATATGAGAAACATTGGAATAATGCACAAAATAATTCATATATAGAACAGAAATCAGGTGGGAAAATGAGTCTAGGTAGATAGAGCCTAGTGTGAGGTAGATACTTTCTAAAGTAGAATTCTTCATAGCCACACTTTCAGTTTCATTACCTGTTTAATTATTGACTAATCACTGGAGCATTTTTAAATGAAATAATTAAGCACAACATAAAATTGCCTTTCCACCACTAAAATTGTGAGATAGAGATTACATTAGTGACAACACTGAAATTGTTCAGCATAAGTGAACTTCAGAGACAGATAAAGACATGTAATCATACACTTTAGCATATATTGCATATGTGAAATATTCTAAGATAACTGTACTTAACAGTCAAGCACTATCAGAGTTTATTTAATAGGAACAGAATGTGAAAAAAAAAATCAATTTTGTCCTTGGTTGCTCTGTATACCTAAGGGGCAACAACTGTAAATCTGAATAATTTTTTTAATGCCAGGATATTTCCAAAGGTAAGTCCCTTGGTTGTTATTATTGATTTTCAGCAGCCCCTTTTTTAATTTAAATGTAAATCTTTTCAACTTTACCCTTTGTATGAATCAATAATAATTTACCTTGCAGTATTATGCTAGCACAAATGTTTAATACATGGATTATGTCCTTTGACTTGCACCTTGCTAAAATAAAAATGGGTTTGGAATAGCTGAAGATCAGGTTGAATAGTGCCAGTACTCAGGCACAGTAGCTTGTATCTACTTATAAAATGGAAATAATGATAAAGCAAAACCTCTTCCAATAAATATTAATTTAAATGTATATATCTGCTAACATAAAGATGTCAAAACTAGAAATTCTGATTGGCTAACATAAGCAGAAATGCTGTTCTCTGTTACTTTCTTATATGCATACATTTAAAATTAAAAATCAATTTTACTAGGAATTCAAAAGACTCGCTAGCAAACAGAATGGTGAAGTCAAATCCATTTTACCATGTATCTTTGATAACTGTCCAAAAGTTCAAAATCTTATCCACTGTTTGATAGCACCTTTGGTATTTCCTCCTGACCCTAAATACCTCCAAAAAGTTACAAACAGTTATGAATACTTAAGCTTTGCTCTTGTTTTAGGAAATGTCCATTTATGGTTTGAAAAGACAAAACAAATAGTGACATTTTAAAGAACAAGTAAATGAAAATCTAAATGAAAATATTTTCCCACAAAACCACCTACTCTGTGTAAAAAATATAAATCTTTGAAAACCTGTGCATCTCCTCAATGATGAATCCCAAAACTACAGTAATGATTCAGTTCTGGGCTCCACAGCATAAGAGAGACACAGAGCTTCTGCAGCAGATCCAGTAGACTGCCACTAACTTGATCAATGATCTGGAGAATCTCTGTTATAAGGAAAGGCTGCAGGAGCTGGGCCTGCTCATCATCCAGAAGAGGTGACTGAGAGAGGGCCTCATCAGTGCATTTAAGTAGCGAAAGGGTGGGTGACAAGAGGATGGAGCCAGGCCAACAAAACACAGCAGAGAGAAACTGATGTACAAGAAGTTCCACCTGCATGTGAGGAAGAACTTTACTATGCGACTGAGCAATGCTACTGTATGCCATGAGAGTTTGTGGAATCTTGCTCACCAGAGATGTTCAAGAAGCATCTGGATGCAACTCTGTGTGATGTGCTCTAGGATGACCCTAGAGGGGGGAGGTTGGACCAGTGATGCTTCCCCCACTCTCAACCCCCTAAATTATCAGGCAAGCCCAGAGATCCGAGGCTTTGAGTGGAGGAATATCAGGAGATGGCAAAGATTTCCAAAAGAGGCTCTTACCCCGATGTATGTTGGTCCAGCTCTCTTTATTTTGTGGTGTCCAAGGGGAGAGAGGGGCAAAAGAGAACGAACAGGAAATGTCAGGGGTCTATATAGGTTTTGGACAGGGTGGGCTTTCCTGACTCTCTGCCAACTCCATTGGGGCAGGAAGGAGGATCCAGGGTTATCTTGATCAGAGTCACAGGGTCCCGGGGAAGGGGGAACAGAGTGTCTATGAGCACGATGTAACAGACCAGGTCATCCTCTGTAGTCGCTTCCAATCTGAGCTATTCTGTGATTCTCACCAGTGCAAAGCCAGAATTGTAACTGGACAGTTAATGGGACTGCATGAGGTGTCACTGTGCTCTTGACTGGAGCAATTTTTTATTTGCCATTGTTTGATAACACGTAGAAACATTGAATTTCTTTTTGATAAACTGGGGCTTTAAATTTGTTTTGTCGGCTCTCTCTTTTTTTTTTTTTTAAACTGGAGATACCAGTATGTTAATTTCATGTTACTCTGGAATATTCTTTTCCTCTCACAAAGTTTACTGAATTTCCCAAGTCTTGTGTTATGTAAGAAATGGGCTACATTAAAGGAACTCCTGTTGAAAACTGGCAGTTTTCCTGAACATCTGGGATGTTTTTGCTGTAGCAAACCTAAAGGGAGCAAAATTCCATTTTTTAAAGTAGTTAACTAACATTTTTGTTATACTTTTAAGGAGAGAAAAGTGCATACAGGGTTACCATAGGCATAATTTGAAGTTCCTCTTGCTTTCAATATACTAGTAGAACTGTCACCACATATAGTGTTGCAACGTTTTTGTTTTACTTGTGACTTGTTTCAAAAGAGGATAAAAATGAGCAGAAAAAACATCTGTTAAAAATCTATGCCAAAGTACAGTGGACCAAACTTTTCCAAACATTGCTATTACTGCTATGAGAAGAATACCAAATAGGACTGGAAGAACTCAAGCAAGTAAAACCCACAAAAAAAAATAACCAAATCAGCAATGAGAAAAAAAAGTAATACATAAGCTGGGAAGAGTGAAATTTTTTTTAAACTCTGTGGACACTTATAATTTTGCATTCAACCCAATGTAAGTGATGTCTTAGAATCCTGTAGTACCACCGTAGGTCAAGCAGAAGTTTCTGCAGGAACAGTATCATGGCTCACATGTATCATATCTTAATTAGGTCACCTGCCTGGAAAACAATAAAGCTTACATAATCACACATATAACAAATGCTGTACCCCTTTTTTCTGGCTTGGACCAGTACAGAGTTAACCCAGTCAGCTTTGCAAGGTTTTTGTTTGCAGGCAGAATAGTTAGCCAGTAAAAGAAGGAACCGTATAGATTTCTCAGGCAAAGCTGACTTTGTGAAGGAGAGTATAAAGATTTAAAATATTTTATTATGTCATCCTGTAATAAATAAGAGCAAAGAAAACTTCTATTTATCATCTGCAGTATTCCTTATCTTCTCCACTTCAACTGTATCATAATTAGAAGAGGAAAAATCTATGAGCATTGAAAAATATATTTTTCATATGACCGCTGTCATTTTCTCCTAATTCTTAAATTTAAATTATATTTTGGCAATAGTAAAATTTTCTGGAACATGCAGAATCCACTAGTGGTTCATTTCTGAGAGATTTTTAAACTGTGATTGCAATCACAAGATCACACAGAAACACAGAATATTCTGAGTTTCAAGGGATCAACAAAGATTATCAAGTCCAACAGCTAGCCCTGCACAGGACAGCCCAAGAGTCACACCCTGTGCCTGAGAGCAGTGTTCAAATGTTTCTTGAGCTCTCTCAGCCTGGTGCTGTGACCACATCCCTGGGGAGCCTCTTCAGTGCCCAAACACCCTCTGGGTGAAGAATCTTTACTTATATCCAACCTAAGTCTCCCCCAACCAGTCCTGTCACTGGTCATGACAGTGAAGAGATCAGTACTTTAATTTAATAAAATACAGTATTTGCCAATTTTATCAAGAGAAATAAAAAAGTTAGGGCCTTCAGAAAGAATATGATAAAATAAAACCTAATAATAATATGGGAAACAAAGTATAGGTCCAAAAACCTTTCTTGAAGTAGATGACAGAATGTTTTACAGCTACTTGAATTAAGACAGATATGTTTTTTCATGGCCTGTTGCAGAGATAGTGGAGGGATATAACCCTTTATTTAGCAGTAGGTGTGAAAAAAGCACTGTACACTATCAATATCCGGTCTTAAATCTGAAGTGGAAACTCTGCAGGCATGTAATGTAACTGCCTTATTTACCACACAGAATCTGACCAAAGACACTGTTAAACTGATCAAGCTACAGGAAATAAAACTCTAAAGGTAAAAAGATCAGCAAACCAGATAAATGAAAGAAGAAAACCTTACAAAAAGGTAGGTGTTGATAAAACAAGAAATTCCTCATGTAACTTTGCTCTAAGCTTTACATAAGCTACAAGTTTTCTATTTTTCATTTATGAAAGGTAATAATTTACAATTTGTGTGAAAGTCAATTTTTTTTTCCAAGTAGAATGTCTATCGTATGAAGAGAGACCACAATAGACCTGTGCCAAATTTTATAGGAAAAACATATTTTTGTCTCTGCATCCTATTTTGATGGTGTATAGAGGCTGTTAACAACACACAAGTATTTTATATCTTCAGAATATAATCAGTGAATGAAAGGAACACATGGTAAAAGCCAGTAGAGGTAAAAGAGCTGCTGATTTGCTACAGTGTCTTTGCTGGATGGGTTGGGATGCATGCTGCCTTGAATATTTCATTCAATTTACTGGAATCATCAATGTCTAGTATAACGATGTGCAAGAAGCTAAAAAATTTATTCTATAACCTGTTCTTTAACTTGTAAATGCATGCAGAGTATAAAATATCTGAAAAAACAGCAGATCTAGGGCATACATAAGAGGTTTAATAATTTCTTATGTATCTCATAGAATTATACTGATTTAGAAAAAAAATATAAACAAATCAAATTTCAAACTTCCTGTAGGAACAATAGGATAGATTATAGGATCGCCAATATTCCGTAGAAGAATGTTGCCCACACCCATCTTTCCAAATGTGAAATGTTCAAGTATTCTTAAAGAGACCAAAATTGAAATAAGTGCAGAACATGTAACCAATGTATACAACATTATTTTTATCACTAGAAGCAACATTAAAAAAAAAAAATATTACTAGTGTCGAGGTCCAGTAAAGGGCCAGGGACAAACACTGAAAATTGCAATCTAGAAGTTTCTACCTGCCTGAAGTTTTAATGGTACTTAGGCTACATCTTAGTCCTACATTTTGACTGTCCAGTGACTTTGAAACTGGACTGGCATTTCTGCTCTTGTCCACTTGCCCTGGTTTAGGTATTAAGTACCTATTCTGTCAGAGTTTGGCTTTCTCATCAAGTGAAAGCTGAGGATCTATTAATTTCTGTCCTTGCTGTTCAAGAGAAAGTGATGCTGCTGTTGCATTCTCTCAGCTTCATTTTGTTCCAACATAAAGCAAAGAAAATTTTAAAACACAGGAAATGCAAAAACTGAGTTGATAAAATATTCTGAAGACCTAATATCCTCACAGTTTGGAGAATACCTATATTGATCCCTTTATGCAGAAGTAGGTTTTAGCCTACGGACAAAAACTGAGATCTGAACAGTTACATTATTTGAGGAAATATATGGAATGTCCTTGCAACTGTCAATTCCTCTTGTGTTCACAGATTTTCAAAATTATTTTTCTATAAGAATGTATTAAGTCAAATCACAGTAGAATTCTAAATTTTTTCTAATTCCACAAGACCTCCTTATAGTTAGCAGTAATGTAGATTGCTTTGCTACAGAAACGTGTTAAACTTTCCTTAGATTAATTTTGCTTTATATCAGCCTCCAGTAATAAATTAATAAATCTTTTTTTTTTAATCACAGTAAGAATAAGTGGTTTCAAGACAAACATTAAGCAGCTGGTGAGCCTCAGTATTATTCACTATTACATGACATATCTAATCATTAAAACATCAAATACTACAGAATTATTCTTTTACTACTTGTTATTCTCCAAAGGGATATTACTTTTTATTTGTGTTTTCATTACATTAATTCAATGTATAGTCTGCTACAAATAATTATTTAAAACTTTCCCCTGCAAGCACCTTCTTTTACTGTGGACAAATGAATTAAGAACTAGTCTTCCAGTGGCCCAACACTGTCAGAAGAAAGTCAGTCATTTCCCTCAAAACATAAGTAATGTGGCCAACCAGCATGCTTTATTGTGGTTACAGGATTTGGAAACAGGAGAAAGACTTAGAGAGTGAGAGAAAACATAAACATTTTCCTATAGTGTAGTATATGTATAGAAGTTAAAAACAACCAAGTCTACCAAATTTTAGAAATAATGCAACTGGAATAAAAGGGTTAAACATTCTCATGTAACTGGGCACAAAGCCAGGGGAATGTTGTGATACAATAGAATCATAAATTGTTCGTTCCAAACTTATTCTAGCATAGGAAAGGGTACATTCTAAACACTAAGTACTTACAAACTATTGCTGACTAAGATAGTTGGTAAGCGTGTCAAGAAAAAGTACAACTGGCAAGTTATATTTTCAATTTATGTCAGATGTCCTTGATAAAGGCACATGAATCCTCTCAAGTGAGGGACTTACTTCCCACACACATACAGAGAGAGAGAGAGAAAAGAGCAAAAAATAATCTCTTCATTCAAGGCAAGAAGCTGTCTCCAAAGGATAGTTACAAGAATGCAGACATGCATAAGAAGGAACCATAAATTAGCAGGTGGAAAGAATGGCACATAAAAGGGCTATTAAATGATTTTGTGATAGCTAACCTCTCAATAGAGTTGAGTGAAAGCAAAAGCCCTGTGAAAGCATTCATGCATGGAGAAGATGTATATTTGAGAGAGTTTTAGACTGGGGGTGAGAGGTGAAGGGGGGCATTAATTAGAGACTGTTGCCAGGCAAAGTATATGAGGTAAATTCCCCTCTGATGTGGTATTTCAATGTACAGACAAAAAGTCCACTCACCTCAAAGATATTGCTGTAGCCCCTTCATTACTGTATAAACATGAATTAGTTATGCCACTGAAGCTGTTATATATCCTGCAGGTTTTAACAGGAGGAAAAGAAATCATTACAGAAGCAAGGAGAAAGAAGGTGAAAAAATGATGGAAATACATTAAGATGCCAGAATGTAAATAGTTTCCTCTCTCCCGAGTCTCTTACACATATATCTAAAGTAAATGTAGCTGCTTAGTGAAGCCGGTGATCTTATCTCTTGTTTTCAGCAGTCCAATGCAGCCCCAGAGGCACACAAAAAAATTAGTGCTCATTGCTGTTATCTTTTCTTACCTAAAGAAAATGATGAATAAGAAGAAAAACGTTGTGCCTGTCTGATAAGACAGCATCCCTTCCAGCAGCCTGTGTCTGTAAAGTGCAAATGAACACATTGGAAAAGAAAGAATTGAAAGTCTTAGTTTTGGGCTAAATTCTTTGAAATTCTGAATATAAGGAATTTAAGGTAGATCAGTAAAAGCCTAAAGCTACAATCCTTTGGAAAATCATATCTAGGGCATCCAAAAGATTAAGTGTTCTAAATCAGCAGTACATTCTGAAAAATTTTAGTGTCTTCATTCAGTATTCACAAAGTAAAGTTTAAGACAAAGAGACACTGGGCCAGCTATTGGTTTGAAATGAGCATTTGTGTTTACTGAGAAGAGGTATATGATCTACCCCTTCAAACTGAACCTCTGCCTTTAGACATAAAGGATTAGAGAGAAGGAGCTAGAATGATTTGCAAAGATGTAGCTGCATGTATTGACATGCTGTGACTCATTATAGACAGTTGCAATGCTCTTATTTTTATTTCCTGTAAATGTAAACTTTCAGGGAGTTCGAAAGAAAATACAATCTGAAGATTTTTTAAAGCATGTGGGGAAGAAAAAGTCTTTTTGAAGAAAAAGAGACACCTTTATTTTTCTACTATTTACTTTGTATTCACACTTATTTCTCACTGAAATAAGTTTGCTGAAATCCCTAAATTGGTGAGACATAAAGAAATTTTGTCGTTTGAATCATCTAATTTTAGGTAACCATGTTACCTAAATACCTTATATTGTTACAATAATGGTCTAAATTTATATGAATGTTGAATTGTAAAGATACTCTCAAAACTCAGAAAAGGTCCAACAACAACTTGATTTTCTGAAGCATTGAAGGGAGCAGAAACACTTGTTTAAATTCTCCATGCTATTTACTTTAGATGAAGGTGGCGCAGTAGGTGACTTTGCTGTCATTGTAGTTTGTGATGAGTTAGTGAAATGAATTCAGTGACCCATAAGGTCATGCTGAACTCTCAAAGCACAACCAAAATGATTATTACACTGCACATACTATACTGGTATGTTAGAATAAAAAAATCACTAAAACTTTGTAACCTGGACATTTACCTGCAGAAAATCGATATGATAAAATTATGCTTAGCTCTACAGAAATGTTTTTTAAGTTTAGTTTTTTATACTTTTTTATCAAGTATTAGTAAAAGCAATATTTGTGTGTTAGTTTAGATATGCACTGAAATGCCATTACCTATAATGGAAAATGATGAGAGTTTTTGGTACATATAAACTCTGTATGTGTATATATGTATATATATTGGTATATATACTAAACTCTGTGTGGATATAGTATAGGAATACAAGATAGTCATGATTTGGATTCTAGACTAGCTGTAGTTTAAGCCTTTTGCTTGGCACTGTAACTCAGTTATTCTTATTTACTTTATTTATACATTATTTATTTATTTATAGGTATTTTGCAATATTAAGCACCTGAGTATTGCATCGTTCAACGCTGACTCATTACTTTGCTGTCAGTGCAATGCACAACATGCTACAGACATTAAAATTGTTCCTGAAGTGCCTTAACTGTTGGTTCAAGAACAGAAGTAAACAATTAGATTATGTCATCCTGTACACATGGAATCTGTCATGATCTACTACTGTGAACACAGGAAATGATACTGTACCTGAGTCTGTGCAGAAAATTTAAATATAAAATCAAGAAACTTTCAACTGATACAAAATTCTTTGTCTTCAACTTGATCAACTTTAACCACACTGGATTTGGAACATTATGCTATACACTTTTTTCTCCTGCTGGCTACTATTGAAATAACTGCTTGACATGATAATCCTACAATAATAATAAAAACACAAATAGCAATCATCTTTTTGTTTCAAGTCTTTGCTCCAGAATATGTTAGCAGAACGGACACAAATTTTTTTCAAAAGCCAGTTAGGCATCTCATCTTACTGTATGTATTTATGAAAATATACTGTGTTTAGCATCAGGTCAAAGAAAGCAAAAATAGAGAATTGTATATTTATTTTCCTTTGGACTTTAGGGGCAAGCAATTTTAGGTAGTATCCAGAATTTCTCTTGATGTTTGATCTTGTCCACAAAGAATGGCGCAAATATTTTCTACTTCTGAATTACTGAACTTAAGATACAACTTATAAGGAACAGTGTTACAGAGAGTCATAATTTTGAACTTACCTATAATGCTTTTAGCTATTCCAATTATAATTTCTCAGAATGGCAAAATTATGTTCCTTTAATTTTATTTTTGGTTTTGCCAAACTTGGCTTACAGTCACATGTGTTCCAGTAGTGACCTATGCTTTAAAAAGCCTTCATTTGTGAATGTCTCATTACTAGCCAAGACCCAGCTGCATCTTTTAGGACAGATCAGTCAGTTGTCCAGAGCCCTCAAGGCTTCTGAAAGCTGTGGAAAAGACAGATATTGGGACGACCAAGTAACAGATTCTTCTGTTTGAGAGTAAACACCAAGTACTCGATGTCTGGAAATAGAAAGAAACTGTGGGTAGTCTGCTCTAACATCTCCTCAGAAAATCTGGTGTTTACCACAAGGTAGAAAGAATTATAGATCAGGTGAAATGTAAGCTCTGATCTATGTCTGCTTGTGAAGTGATATGCACTGAGCAGGAAAAAGGACGGAACCACACAACTGGATTCCATGTTCAGAGAAGCTTGTTTACAAGTTTATATGTTTACACTGTTTTGTAACCTATCTGCATTCAGCATTTTCTAGCAGTATGTTTTTAACCTGCATATAATATTATGCTGATCCTTTATTTCTACTTTTTATACAGCTATATTTAATCACAAAAGGATTGGCTAAATCTTGCACTGTGAATGTAGATAGTAACAATTTTAAAGAAGCTGAGATAACGAAATTCTTTGTTCCCCCCAAAAGCACGCGACGTGAAAATTATCAGATTATATCAGACCCAAGGAACATTACGTGTCAATAGAATAGTCATATCATAGAAAGCTGGTTGAAGCCCTGGGAATCTTCAGATAAAAAGTTCTCCTCTATAATAATGGGTGGTGACATCAGTCCCAGAATGCTGCAACTCTGAAAGAAACTCTTTCAGTGTACACAGATTAAAGTTGAAGAGAAAACCCAGCTTTCAAATCAAGTCCTTAGAGTTCTCTCACTGAAACCTCACAGCCAGAAATTCAATGTGTTACTGGTCAAAAATTAGAACCTCTAGCATGACACTCAAACATTCATATTTTTGGTGTTATCCAGAATGTTTGTACTAAAAAAGAGCTATTTTTCCTTCATGTTGCTATAGCAAAGTCTTACCTTTTTTTCCTTCTTGTTCCTTTGTAAAGATCTGAAAATAAGCACTCAGAGCAATTGGCTTCCAGATAGAATAACTTGCTCTGCAAATATAGTGGTACAGTATCACATCAATGTTTGTTTGCAGCTCCCAGAGGAGATACTCACATTAAAAAAAAAATAAACCAAAACATGTTTATGTTCTATGTTGCTCCCTCAACCTTTTTCATCAATAAAATGCACTTCTAGAATAGCATCACAATTTGTAATCAGTGTGGTGTTAATAGGGTCAAATAAGGAGCCAAAGTATTTAAGTGGATAAATGGAATACAATCTAAGCTTTACTATGTAAAAATTATCTAGTATTCTATCATACGCTGGTTTGTTTAGGCTGTCCTGAAGATGTCTGATAAATTTTTTTTAGGTATTTTGGTGATCTAGATAGAATTGTGTTATCAGAAGCGATTTATAAAGCTAGATATGGATTTATAGGGGTATCCTGATCAGCTGGATTTACCAAAAAAAAAAAATAAATAAACTAGAACTCAAAAAGAGAACTTAAAATGCCTGAAAGTTTATAAAAATTGAATATATACCTTACCTGAAGAAAACAAATTAAATAAATTAGTTGAAGTACGTATATTGCATGTACAGTTACTTAGGAAAATCAGTGTCCCAAAAAAAAATTTGCACACTTGGCAAAGAATAAATTTACTTTTCTGCTGAGTTATTTTGCAGTAAAAACCTTAAGGGTCATTATGCCTAAATTAAATTTTAAAATGTATTTTAGTCACCCAGAGTAGTCTTCTGGAAATCACACTCTATTGTCTGTCTCTACAGGGGTCTGGGTGCCAGCAAGTGCAGCCAGACCATGGGTCAGGGTGGTGGTGACTGGTAAGACCCCAGTGAAACTCAGTGCCAGCCACAGGACTGGGACCAAGGCTCAGACACATGGCTGCCAGCAACTGGATCACTAGTGAAGATCAAGCCAGGCTTCCTAGAAGTGGTGGATAAAGTGGCAGAGGAGCCAAGGAGGATGAGAGTATGTGTCTCTACAGGTCAGACTGGGGGAATTGACTACTGAAGATCAGGGGATTGCCAGACAATTTGGACATTGAGTATGTGACTGTGACCATGAGTCTGAGGAATCTGTAACAGCAACTGAGGTCAGATTATGGCCTTGGGTCTTGTATGCCTCCATTTGAGAGTAAATGGAGAGTGAGATCCTGGGCCACTGTTGAGCAGACCAGGTGTCTGAGCCTGGCCCCTGGAATGATCCCTGTTGTACATGTATTTATAACCTTGCTTAGCCAGATTTGGGGGCAGGCTGGGGCCATCACTTCTGGCTTTTAGTATGTGAGTGCTTTGTGTGTCTTGTGTGTCTCTGTGATCCTGTATGGATGGCTATGGATATTTGGGGGGGGGTGGGGGGGGGTGCATGGGGGTGTGTGTTTGTGTATGTGTGTGTGATAGTGTGTGTGATTGTGAAATATTGTGTGTGTGTATGTGTGTGTGTGTGTGTGATTGTGTGTGTGAGTGTGTGTGAGATTGTGTGTGTGTGTGTGTTTTCTGTGTGCATGTACCTGCTGGGAATACATGCTCAATTTCACTGCTCATGGGACCTGTGTCATGGACCTGCATCACTTTCACCTCACTCAGCCTATAAGGGCTGACACAGTATATTTTCCCCTAGCAGGTTCTGGCCTAGAGAATACATAAGAAAATCCATGTGTGATTCAATAATGAGAACAGCATTTTAGATTTTGGAGAGTGTGAGTACAAGGACTAAATTATACACTGCCAAATTAGTTTATTTGCCTTCACAGAAATTTTTGCAACTTAGTTCCCCATCCAGCAGCTTTTCTCCTTGCCATTAATATACAGAATATAGATCTCCAGCTGCAAGGCAGAAGATTGACACTTGTTCTTTAAACCATACATAGATTTTTGGATCACGATTAGGTAGAGAGGGAACAGGATGAAAATCAGGAGAATTTCACTGAAATTTGCTGAAACATCCTGGAAAAGGGTGAACAGCCAGGAGGCAAATGCTGATCATAAA
The DNA here is from genome assembly GCF_048771995.1 of Taeniopygia guttata. NCBI lineage: Eukaryota > Metazoa > Chordata > Aves > Passeriformes > Estrildidae > Taeniopygia > Taeniopygia guttata. Next base: position 36,450,852 of record NC_133030.1, read on the forward strand.
ACCTATCTGGTGCCAGACAATTTTTTTTTAATATTTTAGCCATGAAGAGACAAAGCATTAAGAACACAGCACCCAAAGTGTCAGGGGAGGTTTGAAGTTTAACTTTTTTCTCCTCAGGTAACACACCTCATAATGTCATCCGTAGAAGCCCAATGTATGATAACTAGAAAAGAACTCTCCTGACACCACTTTACTACCTTCTAAATGCTTCAGCCTCTACAGCCTTGGAAATCTTGTGTTTTCTTTTTACTTTGAATCTTCTTCCAGGGAACCCTTACTGACCATGGGCTGTCACCACCTTGAACTTTAGGTCCTTGAACTAGACCAAAAAGCTCACACCCTTTGCCAAAAGTGCTCACAGCTGCATACGCTACCTGCAGGAGGAGAATGAAAAGCTGTGAATTTCGAGGTAGTGAGTATTTTAAGTACAGGCAAGAGTAGCACTAATCTTTTTAGCTGAAACTTGTCTACCAGACTGCCCTTCCTTATGGCAGCTTTGTGCTCACAGCTGTGTCAGGCTGTCTGGAAAGGCCTTAGAGTATCCTGTCTTGTTTTTGTAAAAGGGTCTGGAAACAAGTTTGAATGACACAGATCTTGCTACTCTCCTCATGAGCTGCTCTTGTTCTTCAAAATAACATAGAAAATGTTGGAGGGAAAGATGTTTTTAATATTCGTAGAAGAAAGAGCAAACACAAGAGTCCTAATGCAAACAGTAACATAAGAAGGTCTCTCTTCCCAGACAAGGACTTCTCTGTGCCTCAAACCTAAATGGGTTGAAGATAGATTGTTAAGCACAGAGCATGGCAATCTTTTAATCCAATAACTTGGTTTGATGGCAGAACGTGATCCCTATATTTCAAAGTGATCGGAAATATCACAGACACAGAATATAGGTTCTATCAAAGGATATCCTAGAAAAATAAGCTTTCACAATTGCAGCCATGATCTTGAAAAAATTTAAACCTCTTTCTAGAAGTTGTCATCAATTGCACAAAAAACTTAATCAACAATAACAATTATAGTTAATTTCTGTGATAAGTAGATAGTGATGCAGAACTTGATATAAAGTTCATGAAAATTCTACTATAAGCCAGAGGTGTGAGAGCCAAAACTTAAAAGGTTAAGCTAGGGCTAAAGCAAACTTAATACAGTAAGAAATATTATAGTTAAATATACACATTATTATGTAAACACATTTTCTAAAGGCCTCTAAATCAAACAAAACATTTTTCTTCCAAGATATCAGTAGAAAGCAAAAAGTCTTGTCTCCTTGACTTTTTTGTTCAAGAAAACTTGTTTGGTTAACACAGAATTGTCTTGAAAAGAGGACAATAAACATTTGTTACAACAGTGAAGGATTGAAATGGTCCCTTTAATTGATGCCACAGCAGTTCAAATGAAAGAGTTTAACTTTTTGAATGATTTTACATAACAATTTTTCAAGGGAAATTTTCAACAAAAAAAAATTTCATCTTCTATGAAAACACTGCTTCATTAACCTATTAATCAGATGAAAGCTTGCACTTCAACTGTGAAAAAAAATCAACATATGATATTGAAAGTTTAAGATAGATAAATTATTATTTCTTTAAAAAGGTTAATAATGCAAATAAGAGTAGGTCACAAATTTAAGTCATTTGAGTTCAATAAAGTACTACATTTTATAAATTTGCTACAAAATCATTGATTTTTCAATGCCCAATATTCAATCCAGACCTTGCAAGAAAGACTGCAATTTGATAGAAAATGCTGATAAATATCTATTGCCCCATCAGATACAAATGGAATATCTGTCCATGACATGTTTTTTCTCTACAGTTCCAATTACATCAACAATTAACTGATTATTTAACTTCATCTGCTTCAGGCTTTCATATTACAGAAAGAACACTGAATTCCATTTTTGTAAGTGATGAAGTTGATAGAAATTGTTTTAAAGATACTGGCAGCACATATTGTAAGAGATACTCCAATGCTATCTGCCATATTGAATCATGACTTTGATCCACAGTAAAATAATCCTGACTCATATGGTATGTAATTCTATTCCTACAAAGTATTACACTACTGTAGTCAGTACAGATGCTGTAGAAGGGCTCACTTTTGAGCAAAAGAATTGAAAATTCATGTTTGAGACTTTACTGGGAATTGTAACACATTTTTTGTGTTTGAGTCATAGTCTCACTATACTTTGTGGGTGTTAGTTTGGTTTAGTTTTGTGATGCAACTACATTTCAAAGTCAAATCAACAAATTTTCACCCCAGAATTTAGGGGTTTATTTTATTAGTTCAGCTGCTACTCTGGGGTAAGGGAAGTGGAAATGATGGAAGACTGCAGGAGAAAGTCAATGAAAAATCTTTTAAGATTGCAGTCATCTTTCTTTGAAAATGACATTTTGTGACCTCAAAATACACTGGTCCCTGGTGGAATCTGCAAACTTTAATTAGCAATTTCTTCTCATCAATCCAACATAAATCTGCACTGACCTGAATTAAAGGGGTATCTCTCACACAATAACTCTGGGAGAATAGATGACAACTATGATTGTAAACTCTATTTTTCTAAACATTTTCATTGAAATAACTACATTAAAAAATCTACCAAAAAAAAAAAAAGAAAAAAAAGAAAAAAACCCAAACAAACAGAAAACCAACAAAGAAACACAGTAGAGAAAAGAAGCTTTTTTACTTATTTCAATATTATCGGTCTCTGAAGACCAGAGAAAGTAACCAGGAAAAAATCTGTACTGTACTGTACAAGCCATAGTAACAAGATATAGAGTCGTGTTACCTGCAGTTAAAAAAAGATTAAAAAAATAAGATGAAAACAATTCCAATGCTGAGAGAGTTTCTTTACTATTCTTTTCTTTCTGTGTCCCAAATCATGATCTTTCACATTCTGATGACAAAAATTTAGATGACAGCAAGTAGAGATCCGGTAAGCAATCCACAGTTACAGGGAACTCTGCTGCCAAGGCCACAGCCTTAAGGAAGCTGCAGAACAATGTGCTGATTTTCCTATAGGCTATAAAGGTGGTACTGGTCATGTGAGGTGTGGGAAAAATCACCAGTTACAGTCTGTGTGGGGCAATGAAGATGATCAGAACTATGGAGTGGCAAAAAGGGACTGAAACTTTGGTGCACTTCAGTTTAGGAAATATAAAATGATAAATAAATAATAAAATAAATAAAAGAGTGCATATGATAGAGGTCTGTGAAATCACAAAAAGTCATGGATAAAATGAATAGGAATGATTATTCCCTACTATACCATACTATTCTTATAGTATAAAAACTATGAAATGACAAACTTAATATATTATCCTTGTAACAAAGTGTTATAGTTTTCAAAGGGGAATGCAATGGGGCCAGTACTAGTTTTACGTAAAAAAAGTTTAAAAATCATAAAGATTTTTTTCCAGATGAATATTTGGATTGCTTTTAATTTTGTATTAGGCAGCTTCCAAAATTTTCTGTCATCTTTTAGATATTAGACTAAATAGAACATTACATATGTAAAGCATTTTTTCGGTAGCTGTGACACTTTGTGTAGATATTGATTCAGCTATGGAAGTCTTATACAATCATATGAAGTGCACACACAAACAGAAAAATATTTATGTAATTCAGTCAATTTACCTACATCTGGGAGCATACTGAAGGTATGGCACTTAGATTGAAATTCACAGCATTCAACCCCCTACAAGATGAGAGTATTTGGTGTTGGTTTTCATCTGTTTATGTAGGTGAAAATCTGTTTACACAACAGAATTAGGAACAGTGTGAGACTGTTTACATCTAAGGCTGTGTTTTGGAATCATTTCTACTCAAGAGCTGAATAAAGTAGAAGAGCAATATATTATGAATCTTTGGTATGCAGTTAATGCAGCTGCTTATTTTATAATGAGAAAGAGAAATGCCAGATAAGCTGTATTTAAAGTTTTTAACTTGAGGAGGTCAATATCTGATTCTGTACTTTCCGAGAGTGATGATCTGATAAAATATCAGCAATCTTGGAATAAATTATATTATATGCAATTCACATAAATTACTATTAATATATTTGCTGAGTTACTTGCAATTTGTCACAAGCTATTTCCACTTATATTTTAAATACTGTGCAAAAGAGATAAGATGAAATTAGTCATTTATTCTCTATATGAGTGAGTAAATTTCAATTACCTTTTCTTTCTACTGCTGCATAATGAGAGACATTGTTAATGTTTCCTTTTCAACCTCTCCTTGTTACCTTAAATAAATAAAACAATTATTTTTTAAATTCTTCATAGAATAAAGTGAACTCTTGTATATTATTTTAATGAATTTTATTATGTTAAAAATAAGATTTATCTGAAAATATAGAATTTTTCTTAAAGTCTTTGAATAATAAATTATGCAATGATTTTGCAAGCAGGAAGGAAAATCTCCATCTTTAATTGAGTTATGATAAGCACATGAGGAACAGAGAAGGACCTATTAAAGGTAGTAGATACCTTTTATAGAGGGGAAGAAACATACAGGTAAGAAAAGGAATATAAAAGTAGAAAAGAAGAAATTACACTAGAAATACTCATACATATTTTATAGAAATGAATAAGATATGCTCTTCAGCAATTCCAGAGATGCGTTTGAGATGTTACAGGGCAGAATTAATCAACCTGGCTTCGATGAATACAGAAGAACTGTGTAGCAGGTCTCAGGAAAAGATTTAATACTGCTTTTATACTGGTTTATATAAAGATGAAAGAATATTAATATTCTCTAGCTACATGCTCTTACTGTTGGACTAGGTCTCACAGTCTGAACAAAAGTGGCTAGAAATGAAATTCTGTTAAACCAGTGCCATTGGCCTCACCAGCCTCAGGATCTCAGGGCATCTCAGTTCCAGCAAATATGCCAAAGGACACAAAATACACTTAGAGCATTGGAAACAAAAATCTCTAGATTTCAGGTTTTTTCATTACCTTTTGAAAAAGAGCCATGAACAAACTAACATGTATGTTTGTAAGATTAGATATAAAATATTGCACTTCTTCCCTAAAAGGAAAGGCTAAAAGTGTGGAAGTCATAGCTGATGTACGTGAATGCTCTATCTCTGTAACCACATACATGACCGCTGAATTAAGTGATGAATGCCATGCTATGTTGAAAATTATTTTTTTCCTTTTCTGTTCTGTATAATGGAAGTGGAGAGGTGAGATCCGCATGATTTCATTCTGGAAAGCACTACTCTCACAGTGGTTTATGCTATCTTCTTGTTCTTTTTCCTTGTCCAATATAAACAAGAATATTGGCTGCATTAAATAAAAGATTTTGCTATCTCTTTTGACTAATGTTGACCGTCAAGTATTAAGCATAAAATCTAATTAGTTTGTTGATTTCATTCACTATCTTTAGAAAAAATGTTTCATTACAATGCTAATAGAAATACCTCTAGTTTCCACACTGTCCTGATAGACTGCAATATTAAGCCATTAAAAGTCAAATTCCTTCCTAATTTATAGCTTGTGCCATAAAGTGTTGGCAAAAGGTTAGAAAACCTATATGATCCAAGTCTATGAAGTTGTACTACAGAATCTGGCTATTGGTGGCTCTATAATGGTTTATAACTCAGTTCTGTACACTGGCATGAAACAGTATGTAGGTAAAAAAGCTCATTTTTATACGTTAGATTCTGGAAAATAAATTATGCTTTAAAATAATATATTGCAGGTGATTGGCAAATAAAGAATGTATTTTTTAAATCCTAACAATTTCTAAGAATTAATGCAGATGAATCAGCATAATTTGCATAAAATCTTGTTTTATTTAGAATGTATCTTACATTAAAAAGTGACTAAATGGACAAACACAACACCTGGAAATTTTTTAGTGTGGTTCCAGGAAAGCAAAATACAATTTGTCTTTTATATACAGAGTGAGTAAAAAAGTACAGTGAAAAAGAACCATGAGCTTGTGTATGCAGATTTCATAGCCATGCCAACAGCTAAAGGCAAAGTCTCTGTTTGATTTTACCATCTCACTGGTGTGAGCCCTTCAGTAATAATCTTTCCACCTAGCAAAACTTGTTTTTCTTCAGCTATCATCAGCCAACCCAGCTGTCACCCATAACCTTCCTGTTAATGTATGCTGCTTTACTTCCTAAGGACTAGATTTTTTTAGGGGTTGAAAAGTTGATGGTAATTTAGCCCAAATAATCATTAAAAAGATCTGTATTACTGAGCGAAATAAAAAACTTAATAACCTAAAGTTCAATTACCTTTCTGATATGGCTTAATTAAAAAAAAAAATAACAAATTTACTTTTAAATTTGTTTGAAGTATGTTTGAAGTATGATTATTTAGCCCTGTTCAAGAACCAAACAATACAAACTCCGCACACTTAACCGCATTCATCCCAGTCCTGTGATCAACTCATTGTTATGTTTAAGCTGAGCTATTTCATTTCCTGAGGCCTTCTCCCCAGGGATCCTCCTTCCCCAAGCCATTTTCTCAGAGCTATGCATGTATTTTGAAAAGAAATCTGCTGGGATAAGAGCTGAGAAGATGAAATACAAGGCAGGGGATCAGAAAGTGTGAGTATGCAGAAGAAAATAAAAGACAGGAGCAAAAGGGGATAAATAAAACTGTTGGATGAAAGAAAACAAGAAAGCACATGGCTACAGGCTAAAAGAGAAATTTCTTTACTGACTCAAAACCCTGAGGCTGATTACAGTATGCAAATATAAGATGCATTGCTTTTGGAATGGAAAAGAGAATTTATTAAAATCTGAATATTCCAACACATTATTTATTTTATTCTTCATTAGTTAAATTTTCATACCACATGCAAGTGGAACTTTCACCTGTCACTTTCATCTAAGATGCACATAATTTTATTTCTTCTGAAATGACAGATGTTATTTTTTGAAGTTATAGAAAGGAAATGCACTACAACCAGATGTTCATTGGAACCCTTAAATCTTCAAGTTTTGAGAGCTTTGATGACAATTAATTATATCTCTTATCTTTCAAAACTGATATATTATATATGACAAATGCCAAACCTACTGGAAACTGCAGTGGAAGCACCATATTATTTCTTTTTCAGAATACAAGCCTAAAGATTTCAGCCAGCATTCTCTGTTCTTTACTCATAGTAACATGCTGATTTTATCTAAAAACATGTTGTTTATATTTTGGATCATCAATTATAAAAAATTCTTTACCATTTGATAAGGAATGAGTAGTGCTAGAATGATCTTATGCCAAGGTTCTGATAAAAAGGAACCTAACATTGTTACAGTGCTAGTATGCCTGAGTTCTAATAAGCAGCTACCATCTTACATTCATGTAACACTTGCTGCCCCCTGCAAAAGATTTTTGTTGCTAAGAATGAAAAGCTGACTTAGGAGTCTGAGACCATTCCACCAAGGGCAAAATGAGAACAGAGGGATTTATACAAACTATGCCAAGTCTCCTGTGAAAGAATATTATTTGCAGTTCCCTAACTTTAAATGTTTTTTTAATACTGTCTTTGGGTTTGCACCAGAGGAAATATGATTTTTATTCCAAACTCATTATAATTTTTTCTTAATATTTTGTGTATTGATAAATCACATTTAGGCCATCTTTGGGGAAAGTCTTGGAATGGTTTGAGATGGAAATTGTTAGCATTATAAAGAATCACAAAATAGCAAAGTATGGTTACTGCAGATAGCCTTGACTAATTGAGTAAAACTATCATAATTTCAGAAAATTCTTGTTTGACAAATAGATCATCATTAGTCCACAAAGGGTCCAGGGGATATCCTACTTGGACTGCAGCTGCCACTGCTGAAGTGCAAGGGTCTCCCAACAAGCTCTGTGTCCAGCAGCCAGTCTGCTACCACTAAATGTTGTGTCCCAGAGAGCATCAAATGGCACCCGTCTTCAAGCAGCTATATCATGCCACTGAAAAAAATCTACCACATGGAAAAAGTAGAACAAGAAGTCCAAACATCTGATTGTAGATGGAGTGGGAATGTGGCAGAGTGAACTTTGGACTGCGCTAAAGAGAAAGCTGCTACCAAGAGGGATAGGTCTTCAGATCAGAGGACCCGAATTCTCCTTAAAGCTACTTTTCTATTTACCACTGATAGGAAATGGAAACAATAATTTATTTTCATCAGCCACTGGACCCAGTAAGCAAAATAAATAATAAATGGCAAAAAACATGTAGCCTTGTATGGACAATGCTGAGTTGGTAGTTCTGCCTCCACCATGAAGGGAGGATGTTTGCATATGGGCCCTTCCCAAGGAACTTTCCCAGGTATCTCTCTGCATATGGAAAGTGGACAGACTGACACCTATGCTGATCATCTCACCTCAGATAAGTCAGTCTAGCACAGATACAGCATTTACAGAAAAATAAACCTCTCAAAGGAAAATACCAAATCATAGCAGTAGAGAACTGTCAGCCTCCAGAAAAGAAGTTCTGTACAGCATTTGGTAAATGTATAACAACTCATTACATATTTTGTTTGGTTTTTGGAAAATCCATTTGTCTCTGGTGTTTAACATAAAAGACAATGAGAGCAAATGTATTTCTCTTCTGTATATTTCTTACCTGCTGTTTAGACTGATAGAGAAAGTGAAAAGCTTCAAAGGATTTCTTGAAATATATATAAGTTGACCTGGAGTAGAAGTATTGAAAATATCCAAGTTAATACTTTTCCTGGAAGAAATTCTAAACCAATTTTCTGTTTTATATCCACCATTTCAGCAAGAAGATTCCTGACAAGAAATTCCTTCTTATTTATTTTTTGCCTAAAAGTAGCATCATAAACTAGGAATATAGTAGTAGTAACATTATTTCTTTTATTTATAGGCTTTCTTTAATAGTCCATAGAATATAGCCCCAGTCTTGAAGTAAATATGGCATTCCAGAACAAATCTTTCCCTGTATTAAATCTTTTTTTAAAATTTGTAAACTCCCATTTACATCTAGAAATGTAGTTAATACCAAAATGCAATTTAAAAAACCCCAACATTTTGGATGTTTATCATAGACAAATTGTCACATTTAGAGAGGAAAATTATTCTCTTATTTCCCCTTGAGAAATGTTTCCCATTACAATGTGAAATTGTCCACATAACCAGGATTAACTTTAAACTTAAATAATTCAGAGATTACAATCACCTTTTAAACAAGAGGAACAAAAAGCCAAAATTTATCCATAATAAATACATATTTTACTGAAATTGAGTTCTGCATCAAAGATGCATCAAATATGTATCGAAATATTACATCTACTCAGAGAAACTGTCATGGTCAGAAATATAAAGATGCTATTCTGCAATACAAAATTTTATTGATGAGGTAATTTCTATATGAGGAATTCTTGGGGTTTGATGAAAATTACAGAGCAGCCAAGTGGATTTGAATATGAAATAGCTCTTTACCACCCTTGCAGACTTGACTTTTGGAAAATACTTTTACTCTAAAGAGTATGTGAGGTCAATGACATCTTGATAATCTCTGTCAACAAAATGGAATAAAGACACTATTTTTTATTTAAAAGACAGAGACTATTTTGCAAAAATAGTTTTCTATTCAATGAAATGTCCAAGACACTTGTATAGTTTTAAGAAAGTCCTTAATTCAGCTCAACAAATGTCTAAATATATAGCCTATACTGCAACATTTCAGGGTTGAGAGAAGAAGTCAAAATTGCTTTAGTGTTAAAAATCTGGGCCTTAATATTTCATATTTTTACAGATGTTATTGAACGTATTCATTTTTCCTGAATTACACTTTTCTTCAAGCCTCAATCTTGATGTCATTTCAAATTTAGCATGTCAAAAGAAGCGTCACAAAGGTGTTGAATGGTCTAGAAAATATATCTTATGAGGAGTGGCTGAGACAACTGTGATTTTTTAGTCAGGAGAAAAGGAGGCTAAAGGGTGATCTTGCTGCTTTCAGGGGAAAGGAGAAATTTCTGAAAGGAAGATGTAGGGTTGTTCTCTTCTGACATGTCTCAAGTGAAAAGTTTAGATGAAATGTCCTTAAACTGTATCAGGGGAAGTTCAGATTAGATATTAGGGAAAAAAAATAACTGAAAATAATGTTTAGGCATTCAAATAAGCTGCCCCTAGAGGTGGCAGGCACTTAAACAGAGGTTAAAATGTTTGTGGGATATGGTTTAGGGGTGATTTGAGTGGTGCTAAGGTGACAATTGCACTAGGTGATCCTGAAGGTCTCTCCCAGACTTGATGATTCTGTGGTTCAAAAAGTCCATCAACCCAACCCCTAAGGTGCATGAGAATTGAATAAACGTTCAAAGACAGAAGGTGATTTTCTGTACATTTTGTTCACAAAATTAATCACATTCTCACTCAACATCTCTTTCTCACTTTATATCATTAGAATGGTACTTTAACTAAAGCAAAAATTAGCATAGTTTCATCAGGGTTACTGTATGGAGTGAACCCTCACAATCCATCAAAACAGACTAAGATTTCCAGAAGATTATGTACTGTTATCTATTACCAAATACAAATGTCTTTCTCACTTGGTTTTGTTTTTGCTATAAGGCATATAAGTGAAGAATGACACATTTTCTTTTCTTAAAGAAAATTTAACACTAAAACAAGTATTGGAGATGTCAAATCAGCATTGCAAATGTTGGAAAAATAAGATGAATAGTCTGTGAAACTTAATTAAAAATGAAAAGAGATTTTCAACTATCAATTTCCTCTTTAAAATTTTATCACTACTGTCTAAAATTCAATTTGAAGTTTAATTTTATTTTCAAGTTGAGATAATTTAGTCTATCAAGAATGTATCTTTGGGGCACTACAGGTCTCCCTCAGTAACTGTGTATATCATTTCTGCTGGTTTCTTGCAAAGAGCAAAGGGGAGGAATAAAGATAAATTCCCATTGGAACTCTCTCTGATGACAGGTGGTGTTGTCAATGGTATTAAAGATTTAGCAGTAGGACCCTGATACTGTCAAAAGGCTTTTTCAGGTGCCAGATAATATACTGAAGCATTGGTGGTGTTGTAATTAGGACAGAAACAGTTCAATTGCTAGAGAATCAAACAAGACTTTAAAGCTTCTCAGGCCCATAAATAAACCCGATTCTTCTCTGTTTCAGGGAACACCTGGCACACCACCCCACCTTACCAGAAACAGTGATACACATGACCATGGTCTACCTTAGGACAAAAAAAGGCACCTCAAGTGCATTCAAGTGTCTGAGCCCCTGACTCACTGTACTAGTGGAATGAGGCAGAAAAAGTATGAAAAATCTTGGGATGAGATAGAGAAGGTTTAATAGGTAAAGCAAAAATCATGCATGCAAACAAATATAAACAAGGAAATCATTAACTACTTCCCATGGGCAGGCAGGTATTTAGTAAAGTAGGGCCTCAACATGAGAAATGACTTGGGAAAACAAACACCATCACACTCCAAACATGCATCCCTTCCTTGTCCTTCCCCAAGCTTTCAGTGCTGTTACACTATATTGTACATTATATATTTTTGGTCAGCTGGGGTCAGCTGTCCCATGTGTGTCACCTCCCAGCTCCTTTTTTGCTCCCAGCCTCCTTGGTGGTCAGGTGGTGCAAGAAGTAAAATGGTCTTTGTGTAAGCCCTGCACAGCAGGAATGAAAACATCACCGAGTTATCAGTGTTCTCTTCAGCACAAATGTAGAAGGTGGCCTCACACTACCCACTCTGAAGAAAATTAACCAGTGCACAAATGAACTCAACTATAAGAAAATCACTTGCTGATGATAGTTTCATGATACTTATTGATGATACTTTGGTGATCCTAATGGGTCCCTTCCAGCTCAGGATCTTGCATGCCTCTATGATAGTCATCAGAAAGTGTGGGTCCAAAATACATTGAGTTTGTTAAGAACAGTGAGATCACTAAGGAAGATTACAAAACAAATAAGTTGGGTAGACTGACATCCTACATTAATAAAGTAAAAACCAAGGAAAGGCAAAAAATGAATGCAAAGTTTCTTAACTAAAATATGAGTGAGTCATTTAGTTCTATTAAAGAAAGAGATAATGTATGAAAATTTTTATAGCAACAGTTGCTCAAATGTTGCAGTACTGCTTACGCAGAGACAGACACGATCAGAATAAAGCAGATTTTGATCTTTCTCATTAGTATTGGTTTTCAAAATTCTGATATTTCACCAGAATAAATATTGATTTATTTTATTGACTTGAGTCTAATCAGTATGCAGGACAGGAATTTTGAGCCATTACTCAAGGAAAGTAAATATTTTTATTACTTTTACTATTCTTAAAAAATAAGTTAAGAAATTATAAATAAGAAATTCAGCCATTACAGTTAAAGGAAAACTGGAGCACATGATTTTATGTTAGAATCTGGAAAAAAATAAGAAAAAAAAGAAAGAAAAGAAGAGATTTCTAAATTGCTGTTTTCTTAAAGTCTTACATGGCCTTATTAAATCTGGAACCAGTGAAGTAGAATGAAGCAGCTGTTAGGAGTCTGAACAAAAACCAAATAGCCACTTAAGAGTTTATTGTTTTCTTTTTGTTCTTAGAGATTTATTTTATTTTATCCCATATCAGTTTATGAAAGAACAAGAGGAAAACATTTGCTTATGAGAATGAAAACAAGCATCAAAATTGAAACAACTGAAATGAAAACATTGTTATTGTTTCATTTCTGTAGGATACATCTTCATGCGGAACACCAAACATCTGTCAAAGAGTAAGGCTATAGATGCTTATGAGGTTCAGAGTCAGATTTTCAAGTAAGTAGTTCCATGAGCCAATGGAGCTTGATTTTTATAATTTCAGCTGCTGAAGAATTCTCAATCAGTAAAGGCATTAATAACATCTCTCTCACATATCTGGCTTCATATTTCCATAAAAGTTATAGGAAATATTACAAAGATTGTAAAACATTTTTGCCAAATTAGTGGATGGATTCAAAAATTAATGACTTAAGTTCTCTCTCACATGCAGAATTTGATCATGTATACCTTGTTACCTGTGCTAAAAAAACCCTCTGTGTCCTTGAATTAGAATGAAACTAAGGTACTGCAAATGGCAACAAAATCAGTGAGACAAAAACATTTTGAGGGGGATCCCAGAGATCAAGCATGTTCAGAAAAACTCAGTCACAGGCATAAGTTTGTCTGTCTTTGTATACTTATTACGATATGCAGACTAGCTTCCAAGCCCACGGCCCTGAGCCCAGTAGCAGTTTCAGTAAAATACTCATATTAGTAAGAGGAAGGTTGGCACTTCGGAAGAATTGCAGCTTGTATGATTGCTTGCATTATTCCTCTGAGCTGAGGAAAGTTTGGATCCTCAGGGCTTGCTGATGGGTAGTGGGAGTTGCAGACAAGGAAGTGGCTGCTTGGAAGCTCACTGTTCTGTTTAGATGTAACTTTTTTAATGCAATTAAGAATTCTGTTAAAAACACAGTTTTCATAGTATTACCAATTATTTTTAACTCATACGCTAACAAATACAGTGATGCTACTTGTGAATATGAATGGCAGAAGAAGTAACAACATAGGCAGAAGGTCTTGCAATGCAAAAGAACACATCCTGCTTAAAATAACCTTCCTTATATGAATCTATATGCAGTAAATCTATCATGTTTTCTAGAAAGGGTCACAAAATATTTACCAAATAAGCACTGGGAGCCTTGAACTTTTTTTTTTTTTTTTTATTCTAACATGTTTTGTCATATTTTGGGACCAGAAAAGTTGTATCAAGGAAGAGGAAAGCAATATGCTAACAGTCGCAGAAAAGTCAATATTCTAAAAGCAGGCTATATTTTATAGCTGAAGGAGCAGAGGAGTAGAGCTGGGGTTTGCTGCTCTAATTTACACTTTTTTCATGTAAATAATGGTCAAATATCTTAGTTCCTGATGACTGTCATAGACTGTGGGCTGACTCAGCCTTCATCATTAAATAAAGGGGGCCAGAGAAGATAGCAGATGCTATCTTGCACTGCAGTAATTCCTAACTAACAAATTTAATCAATACTAAATGGACTAAAGGCATTTTATAAACTGATACAAATTTAGAGAAGTTAGAAAAAATAAGATTAGTAATGAAGGGAGAAACTGAGAAGAGCATCTTGTTTATGGCACAAAAGTGTAAGATGCAAAATTTATCCGCAGAGCAGGAATGAAAAATACCGAATAAAGATTATCAAGGGCTTCATCAGGCTTACTCTAACAGGGCAGAATACCCTTTCTCCATTGGAGTGGCTAGTGTTGGCAGTACTGCAGTAAGGCTGGAAACTTGGGTTTGTTCATTTTGCTTGCATACCTTTTGGGAATGTACGTGCTGTATCTCGCCTGATTTTCTTTGTACTGATACAGCACAAAGATACAAAGCATGGAAATGGATCCAAGCAACAGCCAGATACAGCATATATTAATGGTCTTAGGCTGAAGGGAGACTAGACCAGAGGTGAAATGTATGGAAAACTCACATGGAGAAACTCACTAAATAAGAATATCAAGCTATTATGTAACATTAATCAATTGGCTTGAGAGCATGAAGGTTCCTGGGAGACCACCGTTTGTTCTGATAAGTTTTATTCCAGCTGCTGGATTTATACGAAGCAGAAAGCTATTAGGAGGAAATATGTGCAAATGGAAATATCCACTTCTGCCTCAGGTATTTTAAGGCTTATTCACACCCTCTTTATTCTTGTTTATAGAAAAAGGATAATCTACCTCATTAATCAACCCCAGTGTTTTGAGGGCTGTTATCCTTCCCATTATTTAGAGGACAAACTAAGATATGAGGCCTATAAAACCACATTCAACACTCCCCTAAATGGATCCAAGCTGTTATCAGTGACTTACAGATCATGGTACGGAAGCACGGTTTACTCCAGATTGTGATGCTTCACTGTAAAAGTGTCATCTTATAGATCTCTTTTTTGTATTGATTTTAGATTTTTATATCAGAATTTCCTTGTTGCAAACTGAAATGTGGTAATCAGGAATACACTACCAGACTTCTCAACTATATGAACAACACAGCAAAGGATTAAAATAAAAATTTTATTGCCTTCTACATACTGGAGAAATCAACTGTTTAGTCACAGAAAGGCAGTGCTAAGTTCCAAATTATAAATGATACACAGGATTTGGAATATTTTGATTTTTTAAATTATGAAATGGAAAATAAATTGGAAAATGCATATTTGGAAGCCTCATGACCACTATGAACCAAATCAGTTCTGAAAATGAAAAAAACAATGTCATGGTGAGAATAAAAAGAAGAAGGTTACCTGAAAACTAGACCATCTCAAGAGAAATTTATATAATTCTCCAAGTACTTTCTGGTATGCTCTGAACTTGATATTTCTTTAAAAAGATGCCCTTGATATAAGCACATAAAGAAAAAGGAAGAGAAAGGGGTAAGGAGAAATGGAATATGGAAGAGGAAAAGGAAAAGGAAAAGGAAAAGGAAAAGGAAAAGGAAAAGGAAAAGGAAAAGGAAAAGGAAAAGGAAAAGGAAAAGGAAAAGGAAAAGGAAAAGGAAAAGGAAAAGGAAAAGGAAAAGGAAAAGGAAAAGGAAAAGGAAAAGGAAAAGGAAAAGGAAAAAAAGGAAAAAGTTGTTTTGTTTGTGGTTGTTTTTTATTTTTTAATTTCTTATATGAAGTAGACAAAACCAAAGCACACAAATCTTTTTCTACTCAGAATTCGGGCTTGACATTTTTCAGTTTGGGTTTGAAAGACCTACCCTCTCTATGGGACCACTTGAAGTCATGGATTTATATCACAACTGAATAAACATCTTAGCCTTGAATTACATTATTTTACCGAAAAACTGTATGTGTAGTCTTGGATAGAAAATACTCCAAACATCCTAAAGCTGATATTTTCCCAAGCCATTATTTCCTACAATAAATCTGACCACTACCTATCAAACATACAAGTTCCTCTGTAGTAAAGACAAATGCTAGCCTTTTTTTCCTCTTGAAGCTTTTTCTAACTATTCTACCTTGACAAATTTGCTGTCCAGAAAATACTTTTTATCCACACAAGAGACAGAAAGAATTTCCCCAGCATGAATAAGGTAAAATTGACTTGACAACTTTACACTGCAAATATAAGCCACCCTAAGCTCTTAGAACTCAAATAAATTCCACAGGATTCTTGTCAAAGCAAGCAAGCAAACAAACAAACAAACAAATCCCTCCATCAAAACAAACCAGAAACCTGGGGTTTTTGTAGTTTCAACTCACAGGCTGATGTATTGAAATATTCCTCTTTCTAGAAATCACCAACATTCCATTTTGACAGACTTTGCTGAGAACCTGGCCTCAAATTTCTTCTTTTCTCAGTCATTTCTTTTCTATTGTTGAAAATTTATTTATTTGACTTCCTTCCAGGAAAAGGTCAGAAACTCATGAATTATATGTCTCTTTTATAATTTTAATAAAGAACTAATATTTTCAGTGATAGGCACCTGTTACACTTACATCTTTGACAGAGAAAATAAGATTGATATCAAATGTCACTTTTCTTTGATTTTATGTTACTTTGCAACCTGTGATTAATTGGTTTCACTTCCACAGTTTTAAAACAAAGACTTTAGGAACTCTGAAAATAAAATACTGAAGAAATTTCAAAAAGACCTTGTATTGCAAAAATGCCTTAGAATTCTTAGGTATGGTTTCTGTCAATATTGGAATCGAGTTCCGTAACATCTATTAACACATTCATTGTGTTTGTGGACTGACTAAGAAAACCAAGGCTCAAATATTAGAGCATAGAGGTAATTTCTTCAGAGAGTAATGTTTTTAAGAAGTCTACACAGATCTGACTCCCTTCCAAAGCCTTGTTCCCTTATATCTCCTGCATCTCTGTGATCTTAAGTACCAAACTCTACTTTGTTTGTAATCTCCAGTTTAGCATTTTCCCTCTATCCACCTGTTCAATAGGAAGAAGGTAATATAGGGTAACCCTGCTGGCCACTGACTTTATTGTACCTTCAAAATTATAAATACAACATATTCAAAAGAAATGTATATAAGTTTTCCTCCTGTATTATATAGGAGTTTTTTTCATATTTTCCAACTCTGTTGCATAGCTTCAGTTGATGAATGCAGGAGTTTCAATATTGGGTTACTGGTCACATCTAAAACACAAAATTCTCCAGACAAAATCCACAAGTCCTTCAGATGTTGCTCTTGCTTCCTTTGCCTTTGAACCAAGGAATAGTTTTTGAACAGTATGCATGCAATTATAACCTACGTTTATATTTCAGTCTAGAATACAGGTTTTTATGTTGCGTACAAATGTTTTAACAAGTTATACTGTAATTCAGTTGAAATTACTGACAAAAATCTCTGATTTCTGTTAAAATTAGGCTGGCAATATGGGAGGATTTTTCGACATCTAAGATTAAACATTATGGTACAGAAACCTAACTCCAAGTATCATCTCAGGAAAAAAAAAGGCAATTTCAGGGAAATGTTCACTGGAAATAATTTCTTTCTTTATCTTAGAATCATTCACTCCAAATGGCTGATTTTGTCCCCAGTTTTTTTTTTTTAAAGAGGTCTGGACAGATACTCAAATGCAAGTCTTTTCATTACAGATGTCTGAAAAACCTCCCCTTTAATATATTGCTTCAACTTAATCAAAATCAACAATACCTTTGTCTTTGTCTTCAGTGGATCTACTTTTCAAAGGCAAAAGAGTGCCTTTAAATGAACAGGAAAAAAAGATTAGATGGTAAATAAGGTCCATATTTTCAGAAAACTGAAAAAATAAGACCTTCATTGAGATATAATCAAAAGTTCTTTGATTCACTAGAAGTTAATAATTTTATTGCAGAAAATCACCCAATGGAAATTAATAGAAAAAAATCAATTCAATTCAAGGATGTGTAACATCCTTGTTTATATGCAATATACATTTAATGCTTATACATTTTCGAATATATGTTAATATTTTCTCTTGTCCCCACAACTCCTGAAAAAATGTATATCCCAGTGATTATTTTGAGGCAATGCTAAGCTGCAAGGAAGGCTGTTAGCAGCAAGTGGAGCTAGCAATCCCTCTGAAAATTTGGTACTTTAATTGCCCAAGTTCAGTGCTTTGAATTTTGAACTACATGCTGTAATGTTTAAAGTTTTGGTCAATTCAACCCAAATTATTAAATAGCAGGGTCAGTGCCACAATGAGTAGTTCAGGTAAAAAAAAATTGAAAAAGCACAAAATTATTATAGAACTCTAGTATTATGCACAGTTTTATTATGGCAAGATGCCCAGGGCTCATAAAAGATGAATGAGGTTTGAAGCGGGGAGAGAGGAGAAGAGTGTTGTTAAATCTAATAGAAGTTCTTTTATCTTTTTTTTTTCCTTCTTCTTCTTTTTTTTTTTTTTTTTTAATTGGCAAGGGAATGCAAAAGACATCAAAGCAATTTTTAGTTTTCCTATAAATCCATAAGAAAATGAATTTCAGCAACAATCTTCTTCTTTTATTACTAAAGTTCTTTTGGAACCTGAAAGGGAGTATAATTCAGTGCCTTTCAAATTGCTTTGGAGAAATATAATAAATCCAATATATATGGGGAAAGTTTATGAGCTTTTTTTGTATAGATAAAACACATAGTTACTAGATTCTTTTTCTGATTTATTAAAATGGCTTTAAAAAATTAGCCTATCAGATCTGTCTGTGAGCATTTCCCTTCAAGACGTGCTCATTAATTTCTAGACAAGAAGTCAAACACATGATATAGCAAGTTAGTTAAATAACACTATTGCTTTACCTAAAACTGTAAGCAGAAGTATGAATCTGTGAACAGAGATCAGTGGAAAAATGCACAAATCCAGAATGCTTTTCTTGTCATGACAGCCACAGATAAAGACATCATTGTCCAGCTACCCATAAGTTAATTTAATTTCTTTTTTTTTTAATGCTTGCAGGAAGAAAAGCCTGTCTGCTAAAGTTCACCATGATATGTGTGGACATAATGCACTTCATATTTCCACATGCTCTCTTTTAAGTATTTTCTTGCACAAATTTGCATAAATCCTTTTATGTTTGCATTGTGGTCTGTTATTCAAAAGTTTTGCACATAGTCCACCAGTAGAATATGTGCAAATGCAATAGGATAATTAATATCTACACTGGATAATAAAACTTACATTTTCATTTCCCTATGAACTACTTGGTCAATTTTGGATTCCAGAAAAAGAACTATGGCTCAATATAATGAAGAATATAGGGCAAATCTGGCGTAGAAGGAAAAATTAAAAAAACATACCTAAATTACATTTTTCTTCTTATGCAATGATTATCTCAATGTAATCTAAAACTCAGAGTTTGCATCTTGACATAAAACCTTTCCAAGGAATCAGTTTGGAGATTTTTTGCAAAATGTAGAATAAATTACTTCATTGTAAGGATTCTGACATGGAACTATCATGAGCTGAGGAACTCCTCTTATAAGTCTGGGCAATTCAGGTTGAATTGAAGTCCTAATTATTCATAGATCAAAATTCAATATGACACTTTGCCCTTGCATATCTGGTAATTTCTTTTGGGAATCAGGAGATCTTCATTTCTTCATATATAAATTTCATTTCCTATGTGGCTTTCATATCCACATTCCTTATCTTTAACATTGTTTTTTCATCAAAGGATGGAATTCTTCACTTTGTATCATTAAGTAATTATGTGCTTCTGATAACCACATAAATTCAGCATGTAGACAAGCGCAGTATGTCAGTCCTTTTTCTTACACAAGGAAGTTACATATAGTTTTGATGACTTATATACCATGTTGATGCTATCCGCTTATTTATACAATAATTTTGGACTATAAGGCTTTTTACCATAAAAAGAATATCTTATGATTTTGAAAATTGCTAGAAAAAAATTAATAAATACACAAAATACATCCAAATACATTGTAAATTAACAAAACACCTAATATTATTAGAATGTTAGCAATATTCCATTTCTACACTCTCTTAGATTTTCCTATTTGTGTTTTTCAATTAAATATAATTACTGAAAAAATAAAACAAAGAAATTCTTTTATCATGACTTTTATCATGGCAGTTTAGTTTTATAAAATAGAAGGTACATTTTCTTATTTGAGCCAAGGTCACTATCCCTAATTATATGAAAATTTGCATAAAAGGTAATTTTGAATTCTTTAGAGAACACCCTGCTCAAATATTTTTGTTACTAACTTCATGCAACTCAGTGTCTTAAGTATTATGCAATTCTAGGAACAATTAAATTAAAATAAGTAAATTTTGCAATTTTAAAATGGGTAGGTCACCAAGTTCTCATTGAATATCTAAGCTATTCTCTTCTAGCATGGGGGAAAACTTATCTATAATTCAGTTTTCAACAAACGTGTCTTAGATCAGTGTGCAACCCTAAGGGCTTAAATCAATATTTTAAGAGTCAACTAATTTAGCACTATGAGAAAAGAACCCAAACCAACATCTGAATAGCAACTAAAGAAGTGTGGAACATTTCTGATTTAATGGGCATTCTAGAAAACTATGAGGTAGTTGTGACAAGAGTTCAAATGCACTGTTCACACAGATAGCATTATAATTGCAAAGATTTGTAACAGTGCAATGGCTATCAGGGACTTTGCAAGTTGCAGCTCTGAAAGATCATAGGAAGTTTTTGCACTGCTCCAGTTATTAAAAATGTACTTCAAAATGCAGAGCACCTATGGAAATACCTGTATAAAATAATGCTCCTAAATCTTCCAAATATACCTTGATTATGAAAATATGTTGGTCTTTAATTCCATCATTCTTGGTATCACTGCCAATTTAAACCAAAGGGTGGTCATTAGTATGCAAAGAAAAGGTAAACACTAAATCATATTTTACATATGTTTTACAAATGCAGTCAGGTATTGTTTACTGTTAATCTTTGAATTTATTTAATAGGAATAGAAGATAGTGAGATGATAAGACACAAGGTAACCTAAACAAAATAACAAACTCCAGCCACAGGTAAGAATCATTTGACTTAACTCTTCAAAGCTTGTCTACAAAAAAGTAAAATAAAGTAAGAAAGTGACAGTCAACAATCCTATTTGAGTAAGATATGAATACAAATATTTTCAGATAGAAAGAAGAGGCTGACATCCTCAGGAACAATGTAAGGAACTACATAAAATGTATAAAAAACCAGAAATGTCAACGCAGTGAGGCAGGCATAAAAGGATGCATCCACTGTTACAATCATTTGCCACTAGACAGCAACAGAATGACCTCTGAGAAACAGCAGTGTCAGGGGCTATGATGAGTAATCTGTCTAGTGTGGGGGAATCTCTGCTGTAATTTGTAATCCTAGGCAGCTGGCTGTCCCTCTACAGTAGCTTTCTTTACAGCTGAAAGATACTCACAAGAGCAAAGGGCACTGATGGATTTGAAGTTGAGAAACTGTATGAAAGAGAGAATGATTTCTTGAAAGAAAAGCAGACACTGTTCTAAATCACCAACTCTCACTCTTTCCCTCCTAAGCAGATTATTGTCTAAGACCTCTTGAGAAATGAATCAGTAAACCTTGCCACTAGTTTTCCAAAGAGGATCCAAGTTACACCTTGGCCAGCATGCTTGTCCTTTTCCTCCTGGATTCTGCAGCAAAAATAAACTTTTCTTTAATCATATAAATAATTAATGAAATTATTATGATATGGAGTTAATTCAGCATCCTGGGTTATGATATTCTCTATTAATATAGATAAAGCTTGGTATAATTCAAATCATATCAAAGGAATCAATGTCCACTGGTTATGGAGGTAATTGGTACACATCTTTGCTAGCTCACTCGCAATCACCTTTGAAAGGTCATGGCAGTCAGGAGAGGTGCCTGAGGGCTGGAAGAAAACAAATGTCACTCCAGTCTTCAGAAAAGGCAAGAAGGAGAACCTGGGGAACTAAAGGCCTGTCAGCCTGTAAAGGTGATGGAACGGCTCACCTGGAGACTATCTCTAAGCACATAGAAGACAAGGTGATCAAGTAGAGCCAACATGGATTCACCAAAGGAAAATCAGGCTTGACCAACCTGATTGCCTTTTGCAATGGGATAACTGGCTGAACAGATGAGGGGAGAGCACTGCATGTTGTTTACCTGGACTGCAGCAAGGCTTTTGACATTATCTCCCCTTGGTACACAAGTGTAATTCCCAGTTTAGGGTAGTTGGAGGCTTATATACCTTCACACACAGAGGAACTTAAACCATAAGGACAGTAATCTATGAGACCAGCAAAAGCAGTATTAGTAACCTATTTCTGCAAAAGTCACTCAAGCAGAATCCTGAGTTCAACTAATATGTTTCCTAAATATAGAATCATAGGATGATTTGTGTTGAAAGAGATCTTAAAGATAATTCAGTTCCAAACCCTCTGCTCTGGACAGGGACACCTTCCACTAGACCAGGTTCCTCAAACAAAGCTCCATCCAATGTAGTGCATCAAGATTTTAGATATTAGTCACAAATGAGCATGTATTGTATGTGATACTCTAAATAAATTAAAGTGTCGGCTCTATTCACTGTTACACAAGTAGTTTGAACGTATTTATAAAGTGGACTTCATGGGAATTTATTCTTAGCAAGTAATTTGTAGACATGAGAAAATTAATGGTTTCACTTTTTCACCTTGTCAGATGGCTTAGCTCTAGCATTTGTGATCCTTTCAGAAGGTTGTTGAGCAAATTTGTATAGGTTAAAAGAAGAATTATATTTTCCTGCAACTTATTATTAATTAAATTTCTGTCTTAAAAAGCTAAATTACTTCCCTGAATACAAGGATTTTCACTTATTTGTGAAGTCACATAAACAGTTTGTGGTGTTTATTTCTTCCTTTACAAGTTTTCTAAATTTCACTAGTTTGAGGAGTGCTGATTACTTCACAGTCTTTGAGAAGGTAAGGGAAATGTCTAAGAATTTGCTGATAAAAATTGCAGGGATTAAGACAAAAATTAAATTATGTATAAGGCACAAATAAACTTTATGAGCTAAGAAATCCTAAGAATTTATAGTCCATATAATTCACAAACCTCCTTTCAAAAGATATACAGAGACAAACCTGAGATATCTGTTCATATAATGCCCAAGCTTTCTGAAAAGTCCTTGAAATTCAGGCATTTGAATTTCACTGTTTAAAATGTTAGAGAATCTCAAAAACAAGAAAGGATAACACAATTGAGAAAATACCATTTTTAAAGAGATAATAGGTTTAGGACCAACATTAAACCTTGTATTTTTTCAAGAAGGCAGGTAGAAATCAGAAGCACTTTAAGAAGACATGGAGATGAATTGGAGGAGTCAGCAACACATTTCAGGAGAATGTGTTTTGACACTCATAAGACCAGATTTACAAAGTGCTATTGTTTTGAGAATTTTGATCCTGTCTCCAGTCAGCTAAGTCTCCTTTGGTGTCAGGAGACAAAGACCCTTACTGCTGGATGCATATGCTTCTTGTGAAAGTTAAGTCCATGTGTTAGACAAAATGCAAGTCAGCTTACTGGAACGTGTTGAAGTCCACTTTCAAGTCAGAGAAGCCAAGGGAATCATCACAACATGGATGCAAGGGCTGGAAGGAAAGCAGATCTCAGAAAAACTGTTCTGAAGATTAAGGAATGTGCAAAACTTCTTAAAAGGTAAAAATAAAATAGACTCACTCAGCAGCACTAAACCTTCTTGCAAAAGTCTACTGCTGACATTCTCCAGTTTCAAATAACGTTTATGCTTTGAAATTTCTTTTTCTCAGTTTAACAGTAAAATAAAGTATATTTGATTGATTCAAAAGAGATATTTTTTAAAAATATTCCTGCCTTGTTCACAACCTCAAATTTATAAAATTTGGTAATGATTATGCCTGTGCAAAAAGACTACTGTATTTTTCAGAGAGTTTCTGGAGGAGCAAATCACATTTGCAACATATTTTCAATTTATTTTCTGTTAAAATAATGTTGCCCAAGAAAGTGAAGACATTTAATAACTTTTTATTTTATTATTTAGGTTATAGAAATTTAATATCAATTTTAACTTTATTATGTAACTGACAGGTCTGTGAATTCCAAATATCCCTATTCTGTGTTTGAAGGCACAAGACTGCCCATAGTATTAAAGGCTTTTAAAAATCTAGTAATTAGTCTTTATTTTCTTATCTGCATTGTTCTAGTTTTTAAATTAAAATTTATTTCTATTTTTATAGCTGCTAAAAGTAATTAAGAAGAATTTCAACATAAAATATTGCTCACTCTCCAAATTCAAGAGGAAAGTATGATTTACTTGAAACTATGAAAATTTGAGAAATAACTCTGCTAATTTGCAGGTGATGAGTGTCTTTGTGGAAATCAACTTTTTGTCTCATTACATGCTTTTGAAAGCTCACTCTGCTCCAGGCAGCCCCGAGCTGAAATCTAAGAGATGTCATCACAAATTGTTTCTTCTGGCTGTATAGGAAGTTCTTCTCTCATCGCATCTAGACCTGTACCAAGAGCCAGACTGCCACTCACTGATAGCACTCAGATCCTAGAGGAAACGAGGGAACATTTTTCTTCACAGAAAACTTAAAATGGGAAAATGTGAAGCATCACCTTTTGGGCACTGTAGTAAATGTCAGAGAAGATAAGATCGAACTAGGTGTAAATGAGAAAACAGATTTCAGACTGCTTATGGAGCTCTTGAAGCATTAAATGGGTTCAGGTTTGGATTCTATTGACATGGGATATGAAGCTGTGGCCTTTTGCAAAGTGCATGTACAGATCATTAATAACAAATATAAATTATTAATTTCTTATAATTTTCTTCCTGTGTTCCCAAAATACAGGAATATTCAGGAATGGTATTTATATGGTCATAAAATACAACAAAATACATAATACTTTTCCTTATAAGGGGCTCCAATAATCCTCTGCTGGACAGGAGGAAGACTATTGGTCTCCTCGTCATCCTGTGATGTGAAATTCAGATGATGATGTGTCTTCTGCAATTTAAAAACCACAAAATGTCACACTCTCATACTCTCTCTCTTTTTCATATCTTTTAAAAAGGACAATAATTTTGCTCACCACCTGAAATGTTTACAGTTTTTCTTTCATTTGATGCTTTGCTGCAGCTGGAACACGCATTTCCACTAGACTCTCCATGCATCATGTAACACCACAGCAGGGAGTACCTTCAGACATTAATTCTATGTATACTGGCACCTTAGTTTAAAGGTTATAATTTCTTCTTTCTATGGCAGTCTTCAGACATTTGTTTTTGTTGTCACTCACAATTATTTCTATCAGGCAGCACAGTGTCTTTGCTATGATGTATAGATGGAATTTGATCTATGTATTAACCCCTGAACAAATGAAGAATGCATAGATCAAATGCTAAAATCCCAGCAAATCATACTAGCTTATTTTGTGAAAGGTGTTATTATTTTAGGATTGTTTAGTGTTTACCATACTGTGTTACTGTGTTTACTATAACACTAGTGATTTGGTTTGTAAGTACTAATTTCTTTTTCTCTACAGCAGGTACCAAAAAGTAAATAAATTGCTGTTTAACTTTTTAACAGATGTGAAGAAAACCTAACAAACATTCATGGAAATAGGAAACACAGTAGTAACTTCAAGTAATTAGTAATAGTAATTAAAGAGTAATTTTTGGATAAGAGTATAAATTTGTGTAATAAAATTTTGTATTTTGAAGTGAAATGCTTAATATTCTGAATATTTACATTTAAGATATTGAATTATCAGAATGTGATTAATCAGATGTTGTAGCAAGAAGAATGGAATTTCCAAATTCAACCTCAATGTTTTCAGAAGACAGAATGCTCAAAACAGACAACAAAAAATTCTCAAAGTATTATAGGATTCTCAAAATTCTCAGCATGTCTGATCTCTGAATGAACATTTTGTTTTCTTGTCAGTGATTCAGAATATCCACAGCTACTTTCCAGTGACAAGGAAAATGTCATGCCAACTGGGATCAAGCTTTATTTTAAAGTTGAAGGCATGAAATTAGCACCAAGAAGACAATTGTACACCTGTTTTCAAAAGTAAAAAGCATCTCAGATCTACTTCGGTTTTGGGAATTTGGCTGAGGAACATATTTCAGAAGCCCAATAGCTCATAACATTATTCCAAATGTTCTACTCTGTATGCCTAATTAAGCTGCTTCATATTTGCATAAGCATGATGCTTCATGATTAATGTATAAGACACAGCATGAAGCCTTGAATAAATTCACCCACAGATCCTTCTTTCCATTTCTACTGCAAATAACCAGCGTGCCTGGACTGCAGTCTATCATACCTGTAGGCATGGCTTTGTATCATATATAAAACTGTATAAAATGCATTATGAAATCATATCGAACTGTAAACTTTTTTTATCTAGAAATGTTAGTAACAATAAAATGTTAGCTCTTATAAAGCTACTGGCATTTATATTTTCTGTGATTTAGAAGAGGTTTGTTGGTGGGGTTTTTTCCATGGTAAAATTAAGTATGAACTTTATTCTCAAGATTAAACTCAATTATATTTAAAAAAAAAACTTGTTATATTAATAACCTAATAATTACTTTTGTACTATAATTCATGGGGTAATGTTAACCTAAAGCAAAGAACTTGGTCCTCAAAAAAGAGCAACATTTTAGTAATTCAATAATGCATCCACTCACAGTCAAAATAAATAGAAAACTCCTGAAAATGTTAACAGAGGTCTGATTAATAAAAGCCAGAGGATTCCACAGTAAGGGTGCCTGGAAAATGCAAGTCTAACCTTTGATGATTAAGCAGTGGAGATATCTGGAGAGGCTACAAGTTGATACATGTCCTGTTTACTGCAATTCTTTGCACTAACATGAAGTCTGATCTTAGGGGATCTTCCACTCAAGCTTAGTTTGCTTAAATACAATTAAAAATCCACTATTATTATTTAAAGACTTTCTGCTTATGCCACAAAGAGCATATACTGACTGTGATTTATTTTCTGATATCAGCATGACCATTGTCACTGTGTTGGCCTAGCAGAAAAGCTATAATATGCACTATAACTGGCAGCATCTCAAAGTTGGGCATAGAATCAATCATATTTTATGTAATGGAGAAAAGATTGAAACAAAATGATTTGATGTGCCAAGGAGTTTTCACTCCATGAGCTATCTCCATTTTTTTCAAAATGAAATTTTAATTTTTTTAAAAGAAAAAAATATTCCAAGATTTGAGGTTTGGGGTTTTTTTAATTTTTGTTTTCCTGTAGCAGCTGACATCTGAATACTACCATCTCACTAGTGAGCAGTGATTGATGCCAATGATCAGTGGGATTGAAAATAGTTTTGAACATTATTTACCTGCTTTTTGATATCAAGAATAAAAACATGACCATTTTAAGTATCCTACTTAAAGTGAACTAATGTTAAAATTCACTAAAATTATGTTTATACCATTCTGAATTTAATAAAAATATGTGGCACTGTATGTATTTTTAATCTTTTCTACAAAAATTAATTTATGCTTTGAACTAAATGCAGTGTGCCAGGAACCTACACCTCATTCAGGTGAGTGCTGGTCAAAACAATCTATTTTTGAAAGGGATGTATGTGCTAAGTGCAAAACAAGCAGAAGCCAAGATATAAGGCTCTAGAGGACACTATTCCCCACCCTAAGTAACAAAGTCAGCGCAAAACAATTCTATTCTATGATTCTTAAGCAACATAAAGGATCACCTTTGTTGTGTGAACCCTCTGATCTCCATATATCCATATATAATAAAAAAAACTTCAACATGGCAGAAACATATTGCCAAAAGCTGGTATATTTGTATTTGAAAGTGAGGAGATTTTCCTTTTTGCCAACTTTCACTTTTCCCTTTGGAATTTGTATCTTTCTATCCGCTGTGTGCATTAGAATAGTTAAAGAAGTCTAAAGAAATTAAGTTTTCTTTCCAAGTATATGGTAGCATTGCTTTAGGGTTTAAAAATATTCAAATTCGGTCTGAGCAGCTCCTATGAGATCATTCCTGAACTCTTAGGTCTCCCTTTATACAAGTTTATACACTTCACCAATGCCACACAGGCTTTCTGCATTATGTTGTCTCAAGAGGAATTCAATTTATAGCAAACATGATATGATGATTCTATAGATAACATATGGAAAGAAGCTTATTTTTTTATATTCTTATAAAATAAGACATAAAATCATGACATAAAGGGTTACATTATAATACGCTTTTTATTACAATAAACAAGATTTTTGAGGACATGGACATCGACAGGTATAAACATATGGTATATTCAAAGGAAACCTTTTTTGTATTGGATATATTCTAATAAAATATTACATTCAATATTATATAATTTAAAAATATTTCTATACATTTCAATCAATATAAATATATTTAATACCTAGTTGAGCCTTTGGTATGGAAAACATAGACATTTGATAAATTTTCTAGTTTGTATTTGTATACAACCAAGGTAGTTTCAGCAGCAAAGATTCTCACCATTTTCATAGTATTACATACAAAAATGAAGCATCAAAAGAACCAAAAAAAAAACCCCCCAAAAATTAAAAAAACTTCCTTAAAACATTCAGTAACAGTTGAATTGTGAGTTGCTTGTCTGTGCACTTATTCTCCTTATTTCACTAATATTATGTCCAAAAATGCTTGGAACACCTAGCACCTATCCAGAATTTTGGGCCCATGTAAATATGTACATATGTATATATGTCACCCTATATACAAGAAAAAGGAGCAAAGAAACTGAAGGTCCTTGTATCAGATATGTGTTCTAACATGATTATATAATTATTCTCTCAGTAAAAAAAAAATTAAAAAAAAAAATATTGCACCCTAGAGGTCAGGATAATAAAAGATCAAATTATGACTATGACAACTTAGGTACATTGTAGGATATTATATCACAAGGCTCTGCATCATTTGAATGACATTTGGTAATGCCTAGTTAAATATCTGTAAGGGAATAATTTAACAAACTTCTTCCAAAAAAATCCAAAAAACTAAAAGCCCTAGTGATGGAAATGCCATGTAAAAGAGACATTATGCCCAATTTTTTTCTAAGCAATTTAACTCAGAAAGCCTTTCCTTGTGTTTCCCATACCTCTCCCACATGAGCTAGTTGGTTTGTAAGCATGCATTTCTCATCTCTACATTTCTCACAGTGGTAAAAGGAAACAAAGTCAAGTAAAGTCAAAAAAAGTGTTGGTTTTATCTATAACATATAAATTTCTGCACATAACCACTTTTTAGCACTAGATGTGGGCCACTATGGCTTAAAATTATGCTTTGACAATACTGTAGAGTCATGGTCAATCTAGTTCTCCACCATTGGAACTCAGATGCCTTCAGTCAAATTCAAGAATGTGGTTTTTTTCAAGTATCCTGTTCTTCCTGGATAGATGGTACACTGGGTTAGCATGGCTGTAGTCCACTGGATATGGTCATGAGTGATTAGAGCTGTCAAACAACTGCAACCCACATATTTTAGTGGCAAAATATTTTATAAACAAAATATTTTATAAACAAAAATATTTTATAAACAAAACATTTAATAATATCCTATTATTTAGGGTAATTTTTATTTTTCAATTTTGGATTCTCTCTAAGACATAAATCCAAGGAAAATGAAACTATTATGTTTAATTCACAAATTAATCATCTGTTCTCTGTTTCTATTAGAAGTAATATGTAATATCATTGCATTCATGCACACATGCACTTTTTTTTTTCTGAGATAAAAACTGATGATCCATATTGTTTTCTGCACATGTTTGATACTCCAGAACAACTGGTTTTCTTTAAAAGAGAAAATATTCTGGTGGTCTTTTGGCCTTCTCTCTTCTTTTCAGAACAGTGTATAGGCCAGTGAGAAACAAAATGCTCTCCTAGAATATGAAGGAAACAGAAATATCAGTAAAACCCATATTATGCAAGAAAGGTTTTTTTAGATGACTTTATGAAATTGAAGTTTCTATGAACTCTTGGTGATCCTATTCTTTCTTTCAACTTGATGAAGAACCATGCCCTCCTCCACCATTAAACACTTGAAACACACATGAAACAAAACTGAGGCAAGGGGAAAGATTGTACGGCTTTAAATGAAGGTGCACTGGCTGTCTACTGTTCTTTGCTACTGTTCTTTGTTACTATATCTTCTGAGCCTAGAATTGGAAGGAAGCAATGCAAGGCTTGTTTCTCACTTTCCCACAATTCCTCTGCATTTCAAGATGTTTCCAAAAGACATATACATCTGTTACATCTAAATGTCACTATAAAACAATGTAGCTCACTTTGCTTTCTGAGGGAGAATCTGGTTACTTGTGCATGAATAAGACCAAACAAATATTTTTACCTTATGGCATTATATATTGAATATTCAACATCAATATTTTCAGCACAGAGCAAGTCATCATGTTTATTTAGTGATGTCTGAATTCTTTCCAACATGACTTGCTTATTGATAGGCTCAGAGAAAGCTTTCTTTTGAATACGTATAGGATTTATTCCTGAAACAGAAGAAATTTAGTTTCCATTTGAATGTACCTGTTGTCAGCAGTCAGGATTTCACAAGAGATCACCAAAGACATCTTAAATGAGAGCACAAAGAGGTTTGAAAGTGCAGTTCCAATACCTGAAAAATCTCCTAGTGTGACTTCAAAATGAGAAGTGTGATTCCAGACCTTGTTGCTAAGGCAGACTGTCATGTGTGGAACAAATTGTACTGCTTTGCCAAAACTGCTTTCATGCTTTCATAAAGTCATCTATAACAATATGGCTAATTATTGATTAATGAGCAATACAATACCACAGCACCTAAAGTCAGGGAAAGGGGTGCAGCCTTCTCACCTATTAGTAGTGGAGATTTCCATGCCGTACCTCATGGTTTTCAGAACAAGGGCTGCGAGGCAACCTGATGCTCAGATATTTGGGGAGAAAACGCTCAAGGAAATTGTTCAGTTATGAAGAAAAGAAATGTCTCAACATGCTTCCCAGAAGGTTCAGTCTTTTAAAAGGACTTCACAGGAATGAGAATAACAGTAAATATAACTTTGTTCTTATTTGTATCAATTCATACCTGAACATTCAGATAAGTCTATGAGCAGAATAGATGCTTTCAACTGAAAAGCATTAAGAAGAAAAATTACTAAAAAATAACTAAAAATTAGTAAAATACCATATTTATTGGTGTAAATATGATCATCCTCTGCTTTATCCTATTAAAATATTAGAGGCCTAAGAAAATTCTGCTTTTTTCTATTGACGTATATCTGACAGTTTTCAGTGGTAAAACATGGACACAATTCCTTTACTTTTCTTTTTACAAGCAAAATTGGAGAATTTTTTTAAGATGATAGCAAACAGTTTTAAAACCTCTGAGTCCTTGGTCACATCTTACCTTTTTAAGTTGTCTTGGCACTAGAATGGGTTCTTCTTTGCTGCACTCTACCTAAATTAAGCACCTTTTCATAGGAAAGGAATGCAAAAACAGGTTAACAACAGCTTAGAGCAGAAATTATTTATGGGTGAAGATAAAACTTTTTAAAAAACTTCCTGTCTGACCATCCAGCCGGCCCTCTGGCGCATTCACTCTCACACAACCTGAGCTGGGACCAAGGCTCCTTCACAGCTGTACCTCCTGCTCTCACACAGTCCCACCAGGTTTTCTCACCTGCTCAACCTCAGGTTTCCCATTGCAGTCTCAGACATCCAGATCCTTCAAATAATTTAATCATGGTGCAATAACTGAATAACAAAACTAAACTCGAGCTGGTACTTCCAAAAAGAGACACAGAGCAAAGGAACTCTTGGCCTTTTATACCATCACAGTCTGAGTGAGAATCTGGGGGGCAAGGGATCCTGCCATGTCTGGTCCCTCAGCTGGACCACAGGTCCCTGTGCTCTTAGCTGTGCAAAGATTTGACAGGACACAGCCTCTTGCCTCAGGCTCTCATCAACCTGCAGCTCACACTGCAGCTTTCAAACCAAGCTACCTGCATTGGGTGTATTCATCAACGAAACTAGATAAAAAGACAGACATCTATTAGGTTCAGAAAATGGTGTTTGAGCAACACCAGTTAAAATTAAGCATTAGTTTTATCCATTTACTGTTAAGGTAGCTAGTCCTAAATAAGTAGGGATATTTTATGCAATGGATGCTGCCTTGTAACATCCAGGTGGGCACATATACTTATGTTCACAACATGAGGCATGAACATAAATTAGAGATTTGTGTACAGCTGCAGGGCTATGATCCTGTTGGGATAACAAAGACATGGTGCCATGGATCCCTTGAGTGGTTGCAATGCAGAGATACAGGCTCTTTAGGAAGGACAGGCTGGGAAGACAGGGTGGAGCAGCTCTTTATATGAGACAGATTATTTGCAGCTCAGTTTGGGGATGGTGTTGAGCCAGCTAAGAACTGATGGGTAAACATCAGAGAGTAGTGGGTGTCTGATAGAGGCTGCCTGACCAGAAGGATGAAGTAGATATATACACGCTATATGTAGGAGATAGGAGCATACTCACATTTGCAGACCCTTGTCTATAGTAAAAATGCGGCGGACCATGACTCAGGGAAGAAATGATGATGTCTGGCTCCAAATCTGAAGGCTTAAGGATAGCTTTATTAAAACTATCCTATATTACATTAATATACCATTTAAAGAGATACTATACTATTCTACATACTTACTTCTTACTTACCTATCTAACAAACTCGTGACTCTCTGCTGAGAGTCTGAGACACAGCTGGATCCGATTGGTCATTGAACCCAAACAACCTTCACTAGAATCCAATCAAGCAATCACTTCAGGTAAACAATCTCCATACCACATTCCACATGGGGAAAACAAAGGAGCAGAGATACAGATTGTTTTCTCTTCTTCTCTCTGTACTTCTGAGAGACAGAATTATGTCTCTCTGTCCAGAGAATGTGAATGTCACACCTTGCCCTCATAGGGGTCTTCAACAAATTTGTTATTTGCCAAAGGGAAGACCAGGGTTATGGACTGGTATGGGTTAATAACTCAAAATACTCCCCACTTGTGGAGGTCCCAGGATGCTTTGTGGAAGCCAGGTTTGGAAGTGGAGGAGGGGAGCTTTTGGGTGTGTAATGGCTAACCTGTGATCTGGTAAGACACAGGGTGAATGATTGGCTATGAGTGAGATAAGAGATAAATCCTATGGGGATAGGGTGGTGCCTCTTGTTAGGCAAAACTTCCTCCCTTACACAAACCACTGGGCTATAAAACTCCCATCCTCCCATCCCCCAGGGAAGGTCTGATGGTGCATTCCTAGCCCAGCTGTGCTGACATGAGAGGAGAAAACTGCCATGTCTCAGAAGATGTCATAAACCATCAAAGACCCCTGAAGTGCCTCCAGACTCAGATATGAGTCCTTCCACCAGACAACTGAAAGCTCCCCCACAGGGGAGTTACCTGAGCACCCCCACCTAACTCGGGTACATCATAGCCCATCAGACTTTGTTTCAATAAGGTTTTCAAGACTATTTCTTCTAAGATCCTCATGAAGAAGCTAATGAAGTCTGGATGGACAGACAGTGAGCTGGATTGAAAATTGGCCGAATGGCCAGGCTCAGGGGGTAGTGATAAGTGTCCTGAAATCTTATTGGAGGCAAAAAACTTGGAGTTTACCTCAGGAGTCAATTCTGAGTCAAATTCTGATTAGTATTTTCATTAGCAATCTGCACAATGGGGCAGCATGTACCCTCTGCAAGTTTGCCAATAACACAAAATTAGGAGGAGTGGCTGAGACCTCAGAGGGTCATGCTGCCATCCAGAAGGAGTTTCCAGTCTGGAAAAATGGGCTGAGAGGCCCATTTGGAATTCAACAAGGGGCAAGTGCAAAGTCTTGCACAAACAATTGAGTCAAGTTTCCCTGGATCTGAACCACCAAGAAGTTCTGTTCACTCTGCTTCTGAAGTCTAAAGTTTCTTTGAGTCAAATAGAAACACTATACATGTGAAAAAACTTGTATTAAATTATGTATTTGAATGAATATTAAGATTTAATGATACAAATATTAAATGCAAAATTATGTGTGGTAAAAAAGTGCTGTGTCAGTATACTGGCATGATCAAATTTTAGAAGACAGCTACAAGCATTTCTTTCAAGTCATCAAAGTCTTATAATATTCTTGTTATACTTGAAAGGGCTATATGAAACTGATAGATGGCTTTTTAAAAGAAAAAAAGACAAAATACTCTATATGAAAAACAACTCTGCTTGAAACTTTAGTAGAATGCAGATTTTAATATTACTAGTAAATGAGGTGATAATGCAATCTGAGAATGTTAGGATTACTCAAATGATTTATAAAATGCACCAAAATCCATTCTGTTTGGCATGGTCATTAAGAGATCATACACATTAGAAAGTGGAGGACTTTATTCTGCACACCAGTCTGCGAGCATGGAACATATCATAGGAATGACCATGATGATGTAAAGAATGCTGTTAGCTTTCTCTCCTGACTCCGAAATGGCTAACAGTAGACATTTGGTGGAGGAGGTTAATCAAGGATAAGTTTGTTTCTGTAAAATACCCAGGATTTTGTGATACCAGTTTCTACTGGAACATCTCATTACTTTTGAATCCTTATGATACAGCATTTACAACAGTCTGTACATCAGATTTCTACAGTTTAGTTGAGCAATATATGAACTGTACCTTTCATTTTTCCTGGGCTGGTTCCTGATGATTTTGTCCGATGCCCTTAGTGTGCTCAGCAAGAAACACTGAGTAATCATCGGCAGCTCCCATCTGGCTAAAGATCAGAGACATTCCATCACAGAGTAATCACTGAGCAATGCAGGGACAAACTAAATGCCTCTCCCTTGCTTATTTTGCTGAGAAACTTATAAAAATCTTGAAGGCCATCAGTTTATGAGTTAGAAAGCAAAGAACCTTCATGTTCTGCAGTTTAACTTGGTTAACCTTCATATTAATTACTTGTGAAGGAAAGCTAAGGGCAGAGATATCTATGCTTATCTCTATGCATGTGTTTTAAGTGCCATTTCTTTACAGCATCAATTAACACATGGTGTGGAGGCTACTAAAAGGAAATAGCTATATGTGAGTATACATATGATTGTGACCAGCTCTCTCTGTTGAAAAAGAATAAATTAAAATTAACTATTTGCAAAAAGGCATTGATGCTACCAGATGTTTTATAAAGATCAAAAATGATCTAGAAATAATACTCTAGGGCAGAGGGTACAATGTACAAGAGTTTTAAAGAATTCTGGATGAAAAGTATTTTCTGTAGTGTGTACCTCAAATTGCCAAAGACTCATAGAACTTAGTTTATTATCTTACTGACTCTGGGTTCTCATCTATATGTTTCTTTCAAGTGCTTTCTTGGGGTAAAAATCCCCCACATTATTTTTACATAAATCAATCAGCCCCTTATAATCCTGACACAATTATATCTTATGTACTGTGCAACAAACAGTAGACTCTGCTGCTTTTTTAAAGGATTAAAATGCTTTGTTATTCAGAATATGAGCCGCAATGTGAAAGGAATTGAAAGCAGGTATAGGATTTAAAAAATTACAACATCAATACAATTAGGAACATTAAATATTCTTGAATTCTAAGGAATTCAAGGATTCTGTCTTTTGCAGCCCTCTCCTTTTCATTAATTAATTTTTCCTCAATGAAAAACCTACTTCTTACTTCAAAACCTACTGCTAACTTTCTTCTAACAAAAATCTCACCTATTTCAACAGTCATACCTCCCTCTTCTTTGCCCTTTGCTTTCTAACTCAATTCCCTTCTTTCAGCTGTGTTGCCTGACTCTGAATGCTTGGAGAGACAGCTGGGACAGATTTGTATGTTGTTGCACATGAATAGATTCCACTTTCACTGTGTCCATTACTTGTTACTGCACTTCACCACCATTTTCATTTGTAGTCCTTTTCCATCAATTCTCATAATGCAGTTCCTCTTCTTGAATGTCAAGCACAATTACTTTACTTTTCAGCGATTACTATTTTTGTAAAAGTATAACATGGCAGTTGCAAATGGCAATGACAATAGAGACCATATGGATATGATTTTAGAGAAATAATAGGAATACCATGACATAGTGTAAGGAACAATTCCTACCTCACAATATCCACGTGCAAATGTCTTACCACAACATAATACAATGGAATTCTAATGGCAGATGATTTAATGATGCTCATATCAACTCTGACTAATTTGTAACCAAAGATTTGGGAATTTAACTGCAACATGTTTAAGTCATGCTGCTACCTCTTCTGCCAGTTTATATCACCAAGGAGATACAATATGTGAGATGTCTTTACTTTCTCTAAGCTGGGCCAATTTGAGGAACAGTGCTAATTGTAAAAACTGGCAAAAAACTTTAGTAACACTTCATTAATTTAATGAAGAACAGAATGTAACCTAGGAGTAGTTTATCTGTTAATATACTCCTTTTGACATTGCTACTACCAGAGTAGTTCACTAAAAGCATTGATAGCTTACAGTGATTTGAAGTGTCAGAACAATCCTGTGGAATTTTTATAATGAAAAAATTTGTCTGTTAAAATTTCAATTTTACCACAACATTCAAATTTGGTTTAGGTAATTTTAATCATAATATTTCTTCCTGGGGCAAGTAGATCTCATTCTTGACATTTACATTTGCAAAATAAAATCAAAAACTCTTTCAATATTTGTTTGCCCCTGTGTTATTCCCTAAGGAAGCATGTAACAGCATTTGTAAGGATGGCACATAGAGCTTTTTTACAGACAGGAATCACAGATTTAATTATATCTCCTATAAAATAATTCAGTTTCCCTTCTGAATGCATGACTAAAGCTCCTAGGGCAGATTATACTATGATTTAGCTTACCCTACATTTGGAGTTCATAGTGCATATGGAATTATAATAAATCCCTGTGGTATTCAGGTTTGCATCAAACTGAGAAAAAAAGCAAGCATCCAACAGTATCTTGATGAATTAAAAGAAAACACTGTAACAGCAATAGTCACATCCATGAATCCTCCTTCCTACCACACCACCCCCAAGCAGATCCCTGATGGAATGGTGACAGTAACTAAGACTGAGCTGCTGGAGAGCTGGATATCCCAGACAAACAGTGATTAGTCCTGTGCACCTCAGAGCATGAGCACACAGCATCCTTCTGTCCAGGGTATCCCAGACAGTTGGCCCACAGTTATTTAATTGCAGTATGTTAGCAGGAATGATTACAAAAACTAAAATTAGAATGTTGCTTAAAGAAAAGTTTTTTAAGCTTCCAGTGCAGGAATAATTCGATGCTTTGCCATGTCATTCTAATTCAGGATGAAAATAATAGTTGGAATAATTAATTTCCTTTGGGAAAAAAAACACCTCTGCCCCCTATTACCTGTATTATACTTACTTTATTTAAGGGTCATGAAAAAAAATCATAGATCAAATGTCCTTAATTATGAAAAATCCCCCAAAGCCTCTTTTTCTAGGAAAGGAGAATTTTTGCAGTTCTTGCAGAACTGAGTAAGCAATATGCAGTAGGACAGAATGTTTCCAGTTCTGTATGACATTTAGATACAGTGAAAATAAGATAGAAAGGGGAGGTGAAGGAAAATTGTCCAGCTGATCTATTTAAAACTGACCAGGGATTTAAAAACAGATTTCTAACATCATTAAAGGTAAAATTGACAGGCTGCAGTGAGGATTGCACATTGGCTTCTCCTCTGCCACATATTTGTCCCCTATCTGTGACTGCTTCTTTAAGAATCAGGATCAGGTCATCCTGGTGCAGCAGCTCCAAGAAAATAATTTCTAATGATCCTCTCTGGGCAGCTGGCAAGTCTCACATGCAGACTAAAGGTATGAACCCTGGGGTAACCTGGCTTACCCAGGTAAGCTTCACCACCAGCAGACTCAGATACCACCATGAAGATGTCAGGATCATCTTAGTTTAGTAATGGGGTCACCCACATAATACAAATAACTTATGTGTTTACTCTATTTTTTTTTTCTTTTTATTGATGCAGATTACAGAATCACAGAATATTCTGGGTTGGAAGTGACCCATAAGGATCATCAAGTTCAACTGTTAAAGGAATCAAACTCAGAACTTTGCTGTTATTAGCACCAAACAACTAAACAACTGAACTAATCTCAGGGTAAGATAAGGTCATATAAAATGTTTATGACTAAGAGTTGTAATATAATCTACAATAGAATAAAATAGAATCTGGTTTTTAAAAATCTTGGGTTAAGATTTTTACCATGTGGTTCTTTACTTGTTCTGTATTACATAGAATTTTCTTACTGTTGTATAAAAATATTTTGGCAACAGCCTGAGAGAAAAATAAACAGAGCAATCTGAAATGAGATATGTGTTCAATCAAAAAGAAAGCAAAGCACCACAAATCATACAGACATAGAAAACAATAACTAGAGTAGAAAGAAGGAATGTTAAAATAAAGAGCATAATCATATTGTGTAAAATCCTGTCAATACACATCTCTAAAAAAAAGGAGATCAATTGAATTTTTCCTAAATAGTAAAATCTGAAAAATTACCATAAGAATATTTAAGAGTTGAACAGAGAAATATTTAGTAGGGAAAATATGAAAATATGAAGCCCATAATATATTTGTGCAAGTTTATGCTGACAAAAAAAAAAAAAAATGTACCTATCATAACAGTCCAGTAAATAACCTAGTTAGAACTTTCTTACCCTTCACTCAGGCTCAGCATGTATGTTTCCTGACAGAGGGGAGAGAGATCTGAAAATCGTAAACATGTGAAGTAAGCATAACTTGTAATGTGCTTCCCAGAGCCAGCAGGAAGAGACAGAAAGAATAATAACTTCTACAAGTCTTGCTTTTTTTTTCCAATGCCAGTGCTTAGAACATGTTGAGTCATCATCAGCTGCGGAGCTTTCACTGAGTTTGATTGGATATTTTCATACATTTTGAATGCTATCCCAAGGCCAGATTTGCAATCTTCATTCAATTGACTGTCCCGTACAATCCAGGCCCTTCTCCTGTGCACCATATGTGTCTTTATTTTGCCTGGTGCCTTAATCTGCAAGGTGCCACAGATGTACTCATGTGGTCATTTGGCAGCTGGAACATGAAGTATTTTCTGACCAACTATTTTAAATGTTTGTATCAATTGCAAAGCAAAATAAATAATGATTAAAAAAGGCAAATAATATTCATTTTATTGCCCAGTGAAGGCAAAGTTGGGACAATAGCAGAGCAGCTGTTTGGCATACTTTCTGGGATTTAGAATCCCTAACAGAGACCTAAGCGCTTGTGTGTCCATTTGTGAGAATCAGCTTGGATGTTGGTGCCAGAGCTTTATAGCTGCCAGCATTTCTATGCTCTTTATGCTGGGAAGTGTCAACTTGCCTATACATGCTAGATAAGCAAAGGTTGTGAGCACTTTTAGGGTAATTACCAGGGAAAAAGCATTTCCATTTATTCACTGTTAGCACCAAAAAGCAACAAGGAGTGAAATATAACCACTGCCACAAGCATGAGAAGGATGGCATCCCGGGAAAGGCATTAGGTAACCAGTAAAAAACTTATTTCCAGTCTGATGCCTCTTACATTATAAGATACTTTTCTGAGAAAATCCATGAAAAAAAATTTAAGTGTCCTTCTTTTGTATCTGTAATTAGCTCTTCAGAGGAAAATTTCTCCCTCCACCTAATAAATGGTCATGGTGAAAATATAATATATTAAATAGATTATAATATATATAAAACATATTTATTAGCTATATATTTTGACAACCCATTTTTAGAAGAGGTTAAATCTGATTGCAGATGGGTGAAGCTTATGTTAAGATACTTGTGAATATTCCATAATTAAAGTGGTTTATTTTTAGAATGAAGTCCCTGATATGACCCCTACAGTTCTGTTTTCATTATGGCATGCAAAAGAAATAGGAATTTGTCTACCTTGAAGTAAATCTTCCTCTGTGACTGCATTTTGATTCCTTCTTATCTGGTAGTATTGATGAGTATATTGACAACTGTCACTCCTCTTCCCACTATTTCAGTCTGTGCCTGGTCTATATGCATTATTGTCTCACAATTCCACTTGTGGAGAGGTACCATGACTTTAGACTGGTAGAAAAAGCTTTTAATTTCATACTTTAATTGAAAGTATATAGTACCATAGTACATAGTTGAATATTAAAGACAATTATATGATATAGATATTAGTGTCATTAGGAAAAAAAAGATAGAGAGAGAGAAGTGATAGCAAGACTTCATGTCATCATGGCTGAATGGTAAGTGGACTAATTAATTGCAGGAGCAGTTTAGTAGTACTTTTTCTGTGTTTTTATGCAGTGAATAACTCTAAATACTAAACTTAAGTCAGCAAGACAGCTTCAATTGTGTCATGCATTAATTATGATCTGCATAATATCCATCAAAGAGAAATGTCTGACCTATCGAAAGGAAAAGCCTAGAGCATACTTTGAGTCTCTCTTTCTCACTTTATCTGTTTACTTCCCTTTCTCCCTATTCTGCTGACAGGGAACTTTCATTCCTTTCTGGTAAATTAACCTATTTGCCCCCTGCCTGGGCTCCTACCTCACTAAAGGCCTGGGAGACATTTCCTGATAGCACAGTTCAGTTGACTTGATTGTCTGTATTCTAGAATACTTCACCTGCATGTTTATGCTGCATGTTCCTCAAGGTACCAGTACTCCATGTCTGGTCAGGCAAACCTGGAGTTTCTTCTCATTTCCTAGTCATAGGAATAATCAACATAATTAATAAAAATAATAGGTATCATACATATTTAAGCAGAATTCATTAGTATTTCTTGACTTCTCACTAAATTTTTGTCACTTGTGTGTGAAATTTTTTTTCTGGTTGAAATAACTTGAGTGAGTTTGCCAATGATACTAAATAGAAGAAGCTGTGGACACCATTGAGAGCAGAGCTCTGTATATCATCAACAATATGAAATTTAGCATGAACAGGCACCATGGGACAGGATAATCCAGGTCATATACACTGGGGAATAAAAGGCTGGAGAGCAGCCCTGCAGAAACTGATCTATGGGTCTGGGGTGGTGATAAATTTAATCTGAGTCATCTGTGCCCTGGTGGCCAGGACAGCCAGCTGTGTCCTGGGGTGCATCAGGCACAGCATCACCAGCCAGGAAAGGGAAGGGAATGTTCTCTTCTGCTCTGCACTGATGTGGCAGCATCTCAATTACTGTTTGCAGTTTTGGGTGCCTCAATATAAGAAAACAAAAGAATATTTGAGTGCGTCCAGAAGACTTTCAAGGGGTGGCTGAGGGTAGTTTGTTTATCTTGGAGAAGGGAAGGCTGAGGGGTGATCTCAAGGAAGTCTACAACTTCCTCAAGGTGGGCAGCAGTGGAGGTGGAGGTAGTCTTTCTCTCCTGCCTCTGGAGACCAGTGATAGGACACAGGGAAATAAAATTAAATTCTGTCAATAGAAATTCAGACTAAATGTTAGAAAAAAGTTCTTCACTGAGAGATGGTCAGTCACTGGCTCCACAAGGAATGGGCTCCCCAAAGAAGGGGAGGTCTCACAAATATTGTAAGAGTTCAAGGAGCATCTGGAGGATGCTCTTAGTCACATGGTCCCTTCAAACAAGAAATATTCTGTGAGTCTATGATGCTATGAATTAAGAAAAAGGAACTTTTAAAAAAGGCAAGTCAAATTAAGAATTTAGGAGGCAGTCATATTTTTTCTTGTGGAATTTGCTTATTAGATTGAAGAATTTATTGTGATTTGAGGCCAAAGTCCTTCATAGAACATGCATTTGGACAATTTTTGTTTTGATTGGTCATAGGATTCAAATTCTTTTAATGTCATTAACTGATTAAACCAGTGATTGGCTCTGTTTTGAAACCATAGACAAATAAATGAATGAAGAATTCTTATATATTGGAGATTTTCTCAGCTATTAATTGCTTTGCTTCACTGCATGTTTTTAGGAACATTATAAACATTTTCAGAACCCAAATGTCTTTTAAAAGTAATAATATTTATGTATTACAACATATAGGGGCATGCTTAACATCTCCTCAACAAAAAATATACCAATCATTTGCCTTAAAAACTCTTTTGTTGGTTTTAGGCAACTGTTCCACCCAAAGCTAGAAGTTGTGTCCAGCATCTGGATTAGAGTTCGTCTCTATCCTGTGTCTTTCAGTGCCTTTAGAGGTCATTCAGCCACTGTTGTCAGTCGTCCAATCCACCACTTCCACAGCATCTTCCTGTTTAATTTCCAGCACTCCCATGGCCTATTTATTCTCTCTGCTGTGTGTGAATGGAAACAAGGCAGATTCCCTGAAGACTGTACTGGACATTAAGGAAACACAATATGAACAAAGTAAGAGGGATTCAGGAGCTGTGGCATAAGTGCTAAGTAGCTTAGGGCTTAAGAGCTCTCAAAACCCAGTTCTCTCTCTTAGAGGCCTTTGACCTGTTACCAAGTCTGAAGGACAATTGTGATGCATTCTTTGATTTGGCATTTTAAAGAGAAATGCAGTCATGTATTCCTGTTTATGATATAAACATGTAAACTTCCTGGGTAGTTGGAAAATACAGCATGCTCTGGATAGGTGACTACTATAGGTTATGATCCTAGACTATGTGATTAATGTGCATGTGCTTAATATGAATTAATGACCACAGAACCCATTCTGTTGACTTTCACTAAGGTTGCACTGCATTACATGAAAATCCAACATAAGAACCCACTATTAGTTTAGATACTACTAAAACATCTTAGTCCTATATATATATATATATATATATAAAATATTAGTATATTTGTCAGTATATATCTTAAAAAGTTCATGTGGCAAAGCAGAAATGAAGAAATATGTCAGAAACAAAATTAATATGAAGAAAGATTTAATACCAGATTCGTTTTTCTTTCCATTACAAATTTGAATAAATGAATGTCGTGGTTTGACACGGAAAAAGAATTTTCTCAGAAGGAAGAGGTCAATTTGGACATTGACCAATTGAAGGTGGACACACCTCTGAGAACACAGAGGGGTTGAAAGCAGAATTCCCAGGAGAACTCGCTCTCTTTGGTTCTGGTCAGCGGTCAGTGCAGGACTCTCCCCTGCCTGGTGACGAGCTGGGTGGGGGAGGGGAAAAGCCATGTGGCCTTTGGAGGTAGGCCCAAGGGTGGAGGGACTGGAACCGGGCTGGCCCCCTGCAGATGGCAGGGTGGAGAAAATCTGGGATGTCTCCATTTCCCCCCCCGCCCCCAGAGTCTGTCTCTCAAGAGAGAAAGAGACAGCGACAGTTTTGTCAGCAGTTCACCGCGGGGAAGGAGAAGAGCGGAGCGGCCGCAAGGTGCCCAGCCACCTGGGCAGGGAGCCATCCTTGGGAGTCAGGACTTTTAACCCTTCCTGAGAAATTAAAGCTTTGTGAAATTTTTCTCCTCCTCGGTTTGAAAGAGAGGAAGAGAGACAGCTTGGACCCTGGGATGTTAGAAGGAGAAATTCTAGGTGGGAGGAGATGATGGAATGGCTTTTTGGCTGGACTTTTTCTTGGTAGCCACAGACAGAACCGATCTTCTCCTCCAAGAGAGACTGTATTTTAGGAGGATGCCGGTGAGCCAAAGAGACCATGCTTCAGCTGGGAAAAGACAGAAGTGGAGCAAACAGAGAAAAGTTAAGGGAGTTTGTGGCGGTGCCCCCTGTCTTCAGAGAAGAAGAAGAGAAGAACATCTCTGTTCTTGCATTCTCGGCCCCAGGGGAAAATGGGGGGGACTGTGGTCCCAAAAATGAAAAACTGAACTGTTGTTTTTTTCCCCTCTTGGCAGGGCATCCTTGAGAGGAAAAATCCTAAAAGCAGTCTGTCCATCCATGCATTGGTGGTGAGAGCACTGTGCATGGAAAGGAGAGGGTCACCATTGGCAAACTTTTTTCTCCAGGCGGTGCCATGTGTGACATGGAACCACAGGATGTGGCAGCTGTGTTTCTTAGGGGGTCTGTGGCACAGGAGGGGCTCCTTTCTCCCTCAATGGACTGAGAATCAATTGTCTGGAGGGTGGAAACCTGATTGGGGTCCAGGTTGTGTCTCACTGTGGTTTGTTGGAGTTGGGTGGTGGGAGGAGGAATGCTTTGGAAGGTTTTCATTTTGAATTTTGTGTGTGTTTATTTTTCCTTCCTTTTTCCTTTTATAGTAGTATAGTAGTAGTAGCTTAATATTTTTTTTCCCTTGTTATTAAGCTTGGGCCTGTTTTGCTCTGTTCTCGATCGCATTTCACAGCATTCGGTTGGGAGATTGCATTTTCATGGGGGCACTGGCATTATGCCAGTGTCAAACCATGACAATGAAGTAAAACAAGAGGGAGAAGAAAGAAAAAGCATGAGTAATAAAAAGTAGGTCAAGAAAAATTACAAATATTCCAATTATTGTTGTTAGTAGTGTCATTAACTACCCACCCCAGGCATGGAATTTTATTATGTTTCCTTATCTCACTACAAGTAATTGTCTCCACCCAGGAAAACTGGTTTTGTTTTCTAAATTATGTAACAAAAAATTGTCATCTATTGTTTTCTTTCTGCAAAGATATATAGGCAATATGTACAACAATTTAATCTTTACAATTTGTATTCTATTAACTCAGATTCAATTTTAAAACTCAATAAGAGGTTTCCTGTA
Organism: Taeniopygia guttata; assembly: GCF_048771995.1. NCBI lineage: Eukaryota > Metazoa > Chordata > Aves > Passeriformes > Estrildidae > Taeniopygia > Taeniopygia guttata. The sequence goes on from NC_133030.1 coordinate 36,495,539, forward strand.
TAATATGTTATTTTAAAGACCTTCAACAGACATGATTAAAGGATAAACTATGCTATAACACTTGGTAGCAATTTGGCATTTATTCTGATGGGTAATTTCTTTCTATTTAGTGGTCAGTTATACAGGCCCATGTAGAGTTTCCACAAGAATAACAAAATTAAAGGAACATAAAAGCAAATATACCAATGAGGAATTATTTAGATCCAAAAATTTACATCTCTTAATTTTAAAAACATTTGTTACATAAGCAAGGCTTTGGAATACTTTGAGAGGTTTTTTTTTTTTTTTCATGTCACAATAAAAGCAGAACTAGAACTGAGACCTTTGAATGTACTTTGAGCTTTAAGTATTTAAGAAAGTAAACACCTTTACTAGTATGTGCATTAGTTATCCCATTAAATAGCTACAGACATTTTTCTTTTTAAAAACACTGTAGCACTTGCAAAGAAAATAATCAAGATCGGAGGTGGCATTTTGCACTCTGCTTTCTCACTGAGGTGTTATATGACCTCTGGAGAGTAATATACTTAACTTTCCTGAACCTCTGCTTACTTTTCACCACACTGAAAACTACAATAATTTTAGTTATATTAAAATCTCTGCAACAACTGGACTTAATCCCATGAAATTAATTTAATGAAATTATTCTCCTGCTTGAAGATAAATATATACTAAAAGCATATGAGGATTGAGGCATATGAAAGTTGTAGGGTCATGCCATAAAGAAATGTGAATATTCCATAGAAAGTTTGTACAGATAGATGTTAAAAGTAATCACTCTGAAGTACGAATTTGTCATCCATCAAAAATTAATGTTTTAGAAGGAACAGCTCTGAGTGGATTCAGCTCAATTTTGGGAGGCAAAGCACCTTGAGCATTTAGGCACCACTAAACTTTCATATGCCATATGCATAACTCTAAGCTTCCCTAGAAATTATGACCTAAATATATATCACTGAATGTTTTACAACATAAAACATTCACGTCTGCCTATGCATACCTATATAATTTAATTGCAAATTATCATTGGTGTCATTTTCATGTTCTGAAATCAAAGAAGTGTACATATCCCCAAGTAGAGAGAAAAAAAAAAAAAAAAAGCCTGATTGATTCAACACTCCTACCCAGGCTTTGACAATTTTTAACAACTGTGCTTTAATCACATTTTGTCAGAGCAGATTGACTATTCAAAAGTTTCTGAAAGTCACTAACTTTTTTTTTTCCTAGTTGCTCTGCCAAAATAACCATGCCACATTTCAAAACTTCGATATTTCATTTTAAGGTTTTTGCTGAATTGGGCTATAAATGAGAGAATTTTTAAAAATAGTTTTTGCACTCATCACAAGACTCAATTTCTAGTGCTTCTGAGATTTTCAAGCCCTTGCTGTCTCAGAAAAAAAAAAAGTTAACACTTGCAAAATATTTTTCACATGTGAATATCCATCATAAGCTCAACATATGTAGTTTTTTGCAAAGATGTGGAAATATAGAAACTAAGCAACTCACTGGGTACCATAGTTATTACTAATAAATTTTTGTTCTGATCCTGTAAGGTTCCCTTCATGATTTTTAGATGAATCTAACAACATACAGATGGCTCAAGTAAGAGGTTCATAAAACTGCAATTATTCTCTGTGGGACTCAGATTCAGTCAAAGAAAGAAACTGAGAGTTTCTAGCCAGGCAAAAAGCTTGGGAAAGAGCTGGAGAAGAATGTAAATAATTCTTTATCTCTCTTGTTTTTCACATTGTTTATAGTTAAATTCTATCACTGTGTGTCAAGCACTTTGCACCAATACTGTGGGTTGTTTTCACTTCAGAACCAATGGAGTTGGTCCTCATGAAGCTCTGTATAAAAGAACAGTGTATTTTTAATAAATCAGAGTCTTACTCTCACAGCCTTCTGAGTCGAGTCTATTCATTCCATCCTGCCTCGACAGCGACAATTCTCCTTCAAAATAATCAGTTTGGTCCTTTTCTTTTTTTTTTTTTTCTCTTTCTTTCTTTCCTTCTTGACCCTGATTCTGAAATACATTGCCATTTTGGATAAGGAGCACAAAAGTAAAAAATGAAGCATTTAATTGGATGGGCAGACTTAGAATTACGGTACTGATATGTTTAGTTAATTTAACTAACTTAGCTAACCTGAATACTGATTTAACATATTTTGTAAATCAGAACCTTTTTTTACTTGGCAAGGAGAGCACATAGTTAAAATACAGTTCCAAAGCAGGGAGTTAACTACATTTTAATGGGATTATTCACTGCTACTTGCCAATATGAGTAAGATTTTCACAAACTGATCCTCTGCAAATAAAACATGTCTGGGAACTTGGTGGAAAAATGTGTTCACAGATAATCTCATCAACCATATGCACATTCATGGAAATAACAGGGGTTTAGGAGATTTTTTTATCTTTTTTTTTTTTTTTTTTTTTTTTAGTATGCAATCTTTCACTAGACAGCAAAAGCCACTAGGTGGCATTTGTGATTTATTAGGCTGGAAGTGCTGGTTTAAATATTGCATCTAATCCTTGGTTTCAAGAAAACAAGACATCTAACACGCCAAATAATTTAATTCAAGGACCTCCCTTCATAATTAGATAAATGCATAGAATTTGCACTTCTGCTACATCATTTGGATACCGACTTTCTGAAGTTTCCTTTCAACCCCTAGACATTCTCAGGCATGTATTCCCTGACCCCACAGCACCAGCTTACATAAGTAATTACTTGTCTACAATTAAGCTGTAAATAATGCAATCATTCCATTCTTGTCCTGTCACTCTAGTCCCAACTGCAGCAAATAGGACTAATCACATACTTACTCAAGTGTGTAATTATTTACAGTTAAACTTCTGTCACTTTCACCCTGTTTGGAAACAGTAGAACACAACCTGTAATTAGCAAATGTTGCTGCAGGCACTTTTACTTGGAAATAAGCCATGGATTCAGCACCTATGTGAGCAAAGAGGTAAACCCTTTGATCCAGGATTCTGGCATGGATCCTTCCCCTTGAGGTATTCTATTATCAGCCCCCAATAAAGCAGAGAGATCAATGAATTATTATGTCAAATAAGTCTCTAGAAAATCACTTGTCTCCTCTTTGTCAGAGGAGATGCTCTTACATCATGGTTATATGCATGAATATATATGTATAAGTATAGACTAATGTTAAACCAATGTGTATGTAATAATGTGTATCTGAAGATGTAAGAATTAATCGGATATACACCTGATTTTGATTTTCTTTGAAATGACAGTAAAAATCTTGGCATTCACAAATAAGATTGATGGATGTAGGACTTGACTTATCACTTTTTATATGGTTACTGCTCACTTGGTTAGAACCTGACACTGTGATAAAATAAATCATTCTTTCTTGAAGAATTATATTCAGCAAAACACAATTGTATTAGCAGGTGTAGAAACAACCGTATGCAAACATGTCACTGAAAAACCTAGACATAAAGCAAATGCCTTTATGTCATGCCCTGGTCTATTGTCCTTAAACCTTCCAACTCAAGAATCATTGTCTCATAATGTATTGTGCACATCACACATGTAACATTAAACCATACGTGCCCTCATTTCAAACTGATGCAGGTTCTGTCACATGCACGCAGCTTGAGCTACTCCTTACTCTATCCCAAGGGCTGGTAAAGAACTACCCAGCCTGAACAAGGAGGCAGAATTCATCCCATGGAGAAGATTGGAAAATTAGAAATATCTCATTTACCACCTGCCCTTAGCAGCAATTCCAGAAGCAGATGGAATATGAGATTAAAAACAGGAGCCGAGTTTTGCTTACTGGCACATACACTGATCATTTAGAAGAAAGACTGGGTAAGAATGGGCACAGAAAATAATTGCCCTAACACTTGTTATCAGTTTATCAAAGACAGTGGGCAGTTCTTTCTTCCTTCCCTTGTTCCTTGTTTCATCATTAACAGCTTATTTTGTAGCTGTTCTTATAGACAAAAGTTGTTTTACACCCTGAAATCAGGGTGAGTTAACAAAATATAACACAGATTTTAAATAAGCCTTTTTGTGGGAATACACTGAATTTTAAGTTCTTCATTAAATTATTCAATAGATGCATTGGCCACTATCAGAGGTATAATAACTCCCTGTATGAGACCCTGCTTGCTTTGAGTCAAACAGTTTTTTTTCTGGTGTAGGTCAGTGCAAGGAGGTGAGGGGTTTTGCTTAGAATCTTTCATTAGACACTGGATGAAGGGAACAAATGGAGTCAGAGTACAAGCTAGCAATGCACTTTTGTGATATGAATAGTCAGAGTTGTATAATATGAAACTGGAAATAGTGAAAATTAATTATTCAGTTTGCCTGCTAATCAGTCTGAGGAAAGGAAAAGTCTGAGGATTTCCTTCTTAGTCCTTAACTCTGTCTGGTGAACAGGTTTCGATAAAGTGCCCAGGTATCCAATTACCATGGAAACAGTCATACTGGATGGAGTCTGTGGCACTTAGCTACTTAGTAGTCAGTTGCTGTTGAATTACAGTGATATGAAATTGCTCTAGTCTCAAGATACTTTTTGAAATGGCAGTAGCTGCCTCCCAGTATAATGACTTACTTGAACGGTCTGTATCAGCCAGAACAAAATGCTCAGTAAATGTTTCCAAGTTGACAGATATTCTGTTAGGGAGCTATTATCTGCTGTCAATATGATGTGGGGAGAATGCAGACATGCTGGCCTTTGTTTACTTTTTTAGCTGCCTGCTAAGACCATGACCTTTTGCTGTGAATGGTATACATACATTGAATATTTGTTTAAAGTATCTTTCCACCACTGAGAAACATAACCCTCCAGAGTGCATTATGCAAATGAGTTGCAAGGGACATAAAATAAAATTTTATATTTTTCTACCAAGTAATGCTTCCCACATCTTTGTGTTTATGACACTTTAAAAAATATGTAATCCTTGGAGGAAAGTGAGCGATTCATATAGTTATTGCATATAATTCTTCCACAACACCAGAAAGTCTGTCAAACTGTCATTGCGAGCTTCTCTCCACCTGAGAAACTGCCTTTCAGAGTCTTAATTTCCCTTTCCTTCCCCCTCACATCCCACTAAGATTATTTACAAGACTTTGGTAACCACATCTGAAATCAGTCCTTGTCTGATTATTAAAGATCTGTAAACTGCTTGGGTGAGTTTACTACCAGATGTGCTGATAAGGAATTGGGTATATCACCAATGAAAATTCCCAGTTTCTTGTTATCATTTGAGGGTATCATATGCTTCAATGATTTACCTGCACACTAAGCTTTTTTCCCGGGTAAACTAGCTGCTGATCCTATCCTATTTCCATATCTTTGTGTCACCAGCAAGAATAGGAGATAAATGCATTAGGATTTTTTCTTTACTATCCAGTATTCTGAATATTAAAAAAATTTGTTTGATTTGTAGTAGGTCATCAGCACTGCAAAACATGTGCAACAAAATGCATTGTATTAAATAGCTTTTGTCTCTCCTAAGGTCTGTGTTTCATGGAGAAGATCAAGCTTTCTGTTCACAGTTCATTAAAAATATTTGCTCCATTTTAGTTCACTAAAATGTGAGATTTTTGACTCCTTAAATTCAAAGTGAAATTTAATTTTCTTACAAATCCATGATTTTTTTTGGTGTAAATACATGTAAAACTGAGCTAATGACATCTTTAAGTTTGCAACCCATCAAGCTGAAAACCAAGAATTGATGCATGCAGTATGCTGAAGGGTTCAACAATGTAACTGTTACACTTCCAAATCTGCAGAGATTTGGAGTGATTTGTTAGAAGCTGTCATGAATTACAAAACTTCTTTTTAAATCCAAAAGCTTGTCACAATATTTGAGTTTTTTAAACTTTCCTATGTTAAAAACTACAGAAACAGATTCAGTATACATCTCAAGATAAGTCTTTATTTGATTGCTGTTTTCTTAGCCCTGAATTTATTGAAAGGATTTACAGGATCCAAAATATGGATGATATAGATGAAGGTAAAAAAACAAACAAAAACCAAACAAACAACAAAAAAACCCACCAAAAAACAACAACAAAAAACCCCCAAACTTATACAGTTTCAGTATTATGAAAATAAATATGAAAATGTGATTAGGATGAAAATTTGGAAATCCTCTACATGGTTGCAGTTACTGCATAGCATTTCAAGGTGAAGTTAAAAAGTTAATGGACATGAAAGATTTTTGCTTTTTTGTTAGTAGAGGGAATAATGTATTCTGCATGATATTTGTTGCTTATCATTTCTAGGGAAGATGAGGAATTTGGTTGTTTGTCACTTGTAACTAGGTGAGGTAAATCCACCAGTTTATATTTTTTCAATATAAGAAATTCCGTACCAAAACACATTTTTATTCTTTGTCATTGGTTTTAGAGACCAGATTTCCTAATCATTTATTCACATTACAGATGTGAGTCTGCTTCTGCACAATTCTGACCTCATAGATAAATCCACAAATGAAGAACTCAGCATTTGGTAAAATCTGGATGCTTGGCTTTTGGCATAAACTTTCTGGAGCTGTAGTTTGAAACTTTAGGGAGCTGGCTAATCTGTGGCTGAGTCATTGACCCCCTGGTAATGCTAAACATCCTCATGGGGATGTGTTTTACAAAAGTTTGAGCCTCATAACTTTACAGCTTCAGCTAAAAGTTTGAAAAGAAGTTCAAGTCACCTCAGAAAGGTCACTTTAAAAATAAGGTGCTTTTGCTTGGTAGTAAATGGCTACAGAATCTCAGATGTTGGTCAGCCTTAGGTGATCTCACAAAGTTTGTGTGGAGAAAAAATACAGGAAAAGGAAAAAAGGCAGCAATTCCATAAAATCTGATAGTCAGAAAAATACTCTCTGAAGAACTCTCTCATGAAAGGCTGTTAAATACTGAGATTTTCTTACTGTTGCAGCATGATTGTGGAAAAAAGGTAAATCTTCATTTAAAGCAAAAGTAGCTGATTCAACAGGTTTTTTAAAAGATATTTCTCTGAAGTTCTTGTTGAATGTCACTGTTGAAATAATACAACAGCATGTGTCAAGATATAAACTAACTTCATGTTGTATCTTCCCCATGGCACAGAACTATTCATTTCCTGTACCATATGTACATAAAGTAAATATGACACCTATAAAAGATAAACAAATAAATATTAATGGATTTATGTTATTTATTGTACGATTTATGTCTGACATGGAAACTTTCAGTTCCTTTCTCTCTGCTATTCACTTTTGAACAATTATTCATTTAAAGAGTTTCTCCTGAAAATGTAGAAGAAAATAAATATCTAGCTACATTCATGCTAAATGAATTGATTTTGTTTAATGTTACTCAAATGAATACAAAAGCAATTAATCATCATTTGAAAGATATGGGAATGCTTTACCCTTTAAACTTTATTATACTGTTAAGTTGTATGACATTAGATATGAATCCATAGTTAAACCCCTAGATTCAAGGATTTGGGAAGTATTGGGAGGTGTCTACCTCTGAAATTAGACTGGGGAATTTTGCTCTCATCTCTCTTTGAAAGTGATACTTATTATGCATGCTCTGTTGATTTTTTAATGTTTTTAACTGGTATGTTTTCTCATAGCTTTTAGCCACTCTCTTGTGTCGGAGGCCAGAAAGGAGTTATGCCTACATAAGCTTGTTTTGGACACGTGCACTCTGGTGCAAATTAAGGGCTACAGTGGGCAGGACTTGAGGATGGAGACAGATGTGAATAATATGTGCTTCTTCCATAAGTAAAACAGAGAAACTTTTCAGGATTATTTTGTAAAGTGTCTCCACAGGTTTTCTTTCCAGTTATCAGTTCAAATTAATGATGTTTCATAATTTATTAGCCAAGGTACCTTTGCCTATCAGAAGACAGCAAAATGTAAATTTCTAACAATTTAAATGTCTGGAAAATTGATTTCATAATAAATTGCTCATGGCTGTCTATTTACTTCCCTCTAATTTTTTTATCAATGCTACCCCCTTGTTATTTTCTGACATTGCAGTACTGAAAACTAGAATCACAATAATACAGAATAAAACATCTGGGAGGGACCTTAAGTAGGTGCTGCCTAAGTTAAAATAGTCACAAGGTCAGACAAAGTTACTCAGCACTTTAAGCATCATGTCTTGAAAACCTTCAAGACACTTCATAACTGTTATGGGCAATCTCCTACACTCCTTGACAGTCCTGATGAAGAAATAATCCCCTTAAATCCACTCGTATTCCTGCCATAAACCAATGTGAAGACACTGACTCAGGTTTTGTGATAACTGCCTCACAGGTATTGCCAAGCTGTTATGTGCCAGCTTGGCAATGAACCTTCCCTTCCCTGGGCTGAACAAACCTGATTCCTCCTCTACTTTGTCATCATGCTTTAACCACTTTACTCTTCCTCAGTTACTACTTTTGGCCATTAAACTTACTGGCTTCAGGAAAACTGGATGAATGTCTCCCAGCATGGATTCCGTCCTGGAGAACAAAGACAGTGTGTGGCTGGGTATAAACATGTGCAGTAATTTGCCTAGTCCTGTTCTGCTGATATTCTCATGTAGAATGAGGTACTTCCAAACATGGAAGTACAGACCTTTAGAAGTAAGCAAAAAGGAAGTCAGTACTTATTTTTGAATTTTTTTTTTTTTCAGGAGTGCTTGAGAAAAAAAAAAATAGCCATTAGTAGACACGTGGTCAGTGACTGCACTAAATATTGCAACAGATGTATGACAGGGAAAGGCCATGTCAAATGGAGGACTGTTTGGCTATTTGCCTTCTAAATGTAATTTTTCTGTCTCTTCTTATCTAGTCCCAATTTCCTGGAAGGAAATGTACAAATCTGTCCTACCCAAAAAGATCTGTCTTCACATTTCAAACTTCAGTGAAATAGTTAATGCCCTGACCACAGGATTCAGACTTTTGTTCTAATTATTCTGAACTTAATACTTGGCAACTAGAATTTTATAATGAATTGCCCAATAGAATTATAATGTAAACTTACGCAGAGAGGTAAAATTTTCACTTCATAGTGTGTAAAGTGAATGACTGAAAAGAATGGCTGTTACATGATCATAAGAAAACTAAGGAATATTCTTCATAATTTTAAATAATTTGCTGCTTATTTTGACAGCAAGATGAAGAGGAGAGCGCTAATACCAGGAAAACTGAAATTTCTGTGATCTGATGTGTGATCATTTTTCTGCAAATGAATAATCACAATAGTGACATCACACTAGATTTGTCCTTTGCATACATATTTTAAATAAGGACCTCTGGTCCACTAGGCCTTGCTTACCACCAATAAGTGAGGTACTGCTTTAAGGTTGGTTCTGGTATCTGCATAAGCATTCTAGCATGTAAAAAACTCCTAACAGACAGATGATGCTTTTAACATGTGATCTGCTCTGTATAACACTGTTATCATGAGAAACAGTTGAATACCCATTTATCTGCAGCTTTGCTGAAAGGTTTATAGCACAGTGAGTAGTAATCACATTAGCTGCCTTTATCACTTGGACTGTACATTACATTAACATAATACAATTTTATAGCTTTAAGAAATATTAAACTGAAATGAAGGCAAGCAGCGCTTCACTAATGGATTTACAACATCTCTTATCCCTACTCAGCTACAGTGTCTATAATCAGAGAGAATAATGTTTGCACTTCTTTAGAAAGAGCTGTTCGTTTCAACATTGTGTTACTCTGCTAAAGAGTTTCAATCTAATTGGTTTGTTGAGAGATGCAGACTGCTTAATCCTGATTTTAAATTGCTCTAAGTTTTTATTCTTGTATATATCCATAACAGAGAGATACATGCATATGCACATACTTCTGTAAGAGATTTTGAGACAAAAAACTCTCTTCACTACAAACATACCACTGAAATTTGGTGGTATGTAATAAGTAATTATAAGTAATGTGTAATTTGTGAAAAGTAATTTGCCTTGATTCTTCTAAAAACCTCTGATTTTCCTCTAGGTATCTAAAATAGCTTTAGTTCCTCTGGCAGGGAACATAGATAAGTTAAATAAAGAGCAAAAGAAATTTAATTAATCTTCTTCTCACCCAAATCCTCTCCTTGAAGTAAGGAAAAAGAACACAGCCAACAAAAACAACTGTTCCTATTCCAAAGGGAGTTTGACTGAGTAATAGTAGAAGTATATTTTCCATGTTTCCGTAGTCTAACAGAAGCATGACACTTGAAAATAAGAACCAAAGGCATTACTGAATTAATCTTCATATACTTAATCCATTTTATCTTTTTTTTTTTTTTTTGCCAATCCCAGTAAAAATAATTACTAACAGTAGCCAGACATTGAAATTGCTCTGCAAACTGTTCACAAGAACCCTTCTATCTCCTGTCATTGTTCCTCAACGGTCTACTGTTTTTTTCAGGACTAGAAGTGCTCCTAAGCCTTCATTTACAGTTATATTCAACCTCCACCTCCTGATGTGGTAAAGATGTGATGAACAGCTCAGTAGCTCTGGTGAAAATACAGAAGGAGTCTAGAGTCTGTTCTTGCATCCTTTCATCATCCTTAGCATATTGTTTTGTTCTTTTGGGATTCAGGAGGCATTTGCAGTCACAAACCCTGCTTATTCAGGCCAAACATTTCTGTATTGGCTTAAGACTTGGGACCAGGGTCGAGCAATAGAGGAGTTGCCCACACTGACTCTTTATGCCAGATATCCTTAGAAGTCACAGTATGCTCTTGTGAGATTTATGTGTAGGAGTGGCCTCAAAGTCCTTGTGTGATTCAGGTGAAGTTTTATTGGTTTTTATCTCCATTAGCAACTGTTACAGTTTTCTGTAACTGGCTTTCAGGAAAACAAAAAAAAAGAGAGCATTAGACTTTTTGAGCATGATACATGTCATTTTTTCCCTGTGTAATTCACTGGTCCATTATCCTTTTCTAAGATTATTTGCACTTAAAACTGATTTACATTTTCCCAAATTCAAAAATATATACAGTGGAATTATACTAAGAAAGAAAGGAAGGAAGGGGAAGACATCTTCTGGTTTGTTTGCCTGTTCATGACCTGTTTGAGCTGTTCATAACACTGACATTCCTTGTTCATGCAATGTGACTTTTCTGGAGAATTTGCAACAGAGATCAAACACACAAATGGATATTTACTGAGAGGCTGATAATGCTGCCAATCTTGTGGCTCTTCAAATGCTCCACCTCGATTTCCAAAAATCTGGAGTTGCACTAAGACTCAGAGATTAATTGGCAACCCCTCTGGAATGAACAAGTTTACTTTCTTGTTCAGGATTTATTATTTACTCACTTTTAACAGAAATATGGGAACTTTCCTGTCTCTTCATCACAGGATTTATGGCTTCCTTGCTTGTATGGTTTTCTGAAGGTATTCAAAGGTGCATTTTTGGAATTCTTGTGTTGACCCTTTTCCTACTGAAGTAAAAATTGCTTAACATCTGTCAAACATGCACCTGTGTTTATTATTTTATCCCTTCTATGGTTGGCTGGGATTTTTCATTCAGCTACTCTCTCTTCCCAATATCCTTCCAAGTTTAGAGTTTATTTACTATGGTGAGAGAGAAGTAAATGTCTTGAAAAAGCCTCGTAAGAGTGGTTATATAAAATTATCATCATCTTCCCTGTAGATGTACCTGGGGAGCACATATGTCTATTTGAATTTCAAACCATTATATATATATATATATATATATATATATATATATATATATATATACACATAGATAGATATAGATATAGATATAGATTATATAGATTATATAGATTATATAGATTATATAGATTATATAGATTATATAGATTATATAGATATAGATTATATAGATAGATATAGATATAGATATATAGCCCCCTATATATATTACATTTCCCTTACATATTCAAATTATTATGTGCTTCTTTCCTTTTTGTGCATAAAGAAACATGTGGTCTTGCTGCTAAAATTTAACCTAAAAATAAACATAATTTTATTTCTAGTTCCAGTTCAGATACAAATTGCAGCAAGTGTGTTGCAGTGTTTTTGTACCTCAGATTTTCTAGATAGGAAATAGAGATGAAATGTTATTAAATTTGCCTCTTGGGGCTATACAGAGACTTGTTATCTTCAGGAGATGGGCAAGAGATGCATGCATTATTTTCAATGTTGGAATAAATCCACTGACTTCTTAGATGCAAAGTATATTGGGATATCTCCAATTCAGTGAATCTGGTAAAAAAGGGCACATGTCTTGAAGAATCTCTGCCTGGACCTTGTGTGGTTAAATGTTACAATATTTATTAGTTCCTAGTGCCAGAAGCTAGCCGTTGAAAGCTGTGTTTCACAGAATAAGTGCCTCTGACCTCTTGCAGTGGTTGGCTGGCTACCCTTTGGTCTCTGGGAGGGAAATGTGGTGGGGCACTGAATATTTTGATAGTTAACATATTTGCTATTTAAAAACCAATTTGGACATTAAAAGAAGTCTTTATGTAACAGATTTCAGTCATCTTCTTAACACAGTAAGCTTTGATATAGGCAATCAAGATTTTCTTTATATTTAATTGTGTACACTGTTTTTCATTCAGTCAATGAGTTGTCAGCTTTTCATGTATTTTTAAAGCCTCATGAGGAGATGAACTGAAGTGCTGTTAATTATCAATTAAATTTTCTCAGAGTAGATTGTAAAAAGTTCAGATGAACCCAATTAGGAAGAATGAAGCTGCCTTCTGCACCCCTAGGCTCAATTATTTTAAAGTATATGATAGCACAGGAAAATAGTCAAACTTTTCCCATCAATTATAAATGTGTTTCTTAAATGAAATATTAAAAAGTCAGAAATGCATAATTCAAAAGTGAAATTAATAAAAATACATTACTCTTTGTTTGGCTTTTAGTACCTGCATGGTCAAGTGCTATTTTTACAAAAGAGATGATCTTGTGGATTTGTAGACTTTTTTATCTGTGAAATTTTTGGTTTAGAAATTTTTCTATTACTGGATGCTTGCTGTAGAAATTCTACAACTGGGTGCTTGCTATAAATGCTGCACTTCTGCTAGCCAATTCTAATCATGGTGGTATAAATTTGGATGTTTATTTTAGCATTTGAATACTTGGATGTCTCAGTTTCATAGGAACCTGCAAAATTTCCACTGTTCCATCATACTTTTTAATTTGCCTCACTTGATCAATAACTCTCCCCAGCATCATAAGTGTACTTGATGTTTCAGAAGACCATGCTGACCCAAGTTTATTATCTCAGCACATTAAGCTACTAAAAAAAGATGGTGGGAGTAATTTCAAAAGGAGTTTTTCAAGGAGTGTGTACGTATTCTAGCCTAAAAAAGGGGATAGATTTTCTGAAAAGAGGTGTTCAAAGCAATGAAGGGTGTGTGCTGATCAGGATCTTTGTCTTTGCTAAGAGACATGAGACAGAAATCTATTTAAAACTGAATTAGAGCCCTATTTTGTCTTAAGGCTGAAGAAATGAACAACTTTGGATAGGACTGAGTCTCCCAATCCACTTTTACTGGTCTTGACTGGAGTAGCAACCATCTTATAGCTGTGTTTTGTCTCTGCTAGCTGCAATGAAAGACCATTCAAATACTGCACTGACAGGTGAAAGCATTTCAGTGGTAGGACTCTGTGTATTCATCAGCAGTTTGAAATCCTTTATTTTTATTTTAATATTCTGTTTCTCTTCCCCCTTTCTGTTTAACTCACTTTTGTACTTATAGATAACATCCTTCTCTTAAGACTTTCTATTCCTTTGGTTATCCCAGTAGCACTCACCTCTACTCATGCAGATTGAAGTTTTATTCCTTTTAATATGAGTGATCAGAGTAGTTTACCATACTTCAGAGAAGTGATGTGCCAAGTGATATTAATATTTCAGGTTTTGTACTGGAAGCATATCTCCCTGTATATTCTAGAGTGACACTTACCTGGCTGGCTTCTCTTTGTGACATCTTCTGATCCACTTATAATGCCAACTTCTTTTTCATTTGCTTCTGAATGATGATTTTCCAGTTAATGAAAAATTATTGGTTTAACCCTTTAATGTTACCATGGCACCATTGAGGATACTGTGCTGTTACATTTAATCTTATTTCCATTACTCCATTCCTATAGTCATTCATTTCTTGCATGTTTTCAGGAAGCAGATTAGGGCAAGGATTTATTAGTCTCCTTTGTGGTTCTGATGACATCTTTTTGTTCCTAGACTTGCATCAGATTTATTTTGTAATGAAAATCATAACCTTATATCATCTCCCTTATATTCTGTTCCCAAGGGCCTGCTTCTTGTAAGCTTCCCACTCTACTCTTCACTCTCTATTTTTTTAAAATTTAGATTATTGTGCATTAAACAGAACCGTTTTATTCCTAGAGAGACTTCACATTTGCTGACTGTTACTATTTGTATCAGCTTTCAGTTTGATGTTTGTAGTATACTGTGCACAACAGCCATTTGCTTATGATAGGAGTATATGTGACAAAAGAAGTATTTTAAAAAATATTGAACAACAAGATGCAAAATCTCCTCAGCATAATAAGAGAGTATTAAGTCTAAACTATGCACAGTACATCTGTCTTATTCTAAATAAACACTTTGACACCTTGTTTCAACACCACAAGGAGACATCTGATGTGTCAGCCTTGAGATGCTGGACAGTTTAATGCTCACTGTCTATAGCCATAATATCAAAGAAAAGGTCATTAGTGGAGTGGTAGTTGGTCTCAGCTTTGAATTCCAGTCTATGATGAAAAAAATATTCATGTTTATTTGTATTTTAAAAGCTTTAAAGGGTGGTGGTGATTTAGAAAATAACTTTTCAGTGAATATGATTATTAGCAACCCTTTTTACTGTGGCACTAAAACATACTTGTTCCTTTTTAAAATGTTTTTTACAGGACAGGAGTGGCATATATAGCCCTGATTCATAGTCTGATGCACTGTAATCTATGAAAACATATCTGAAATATTTCTAAAATATAATTTCTAAAACAAAGTATAAATCCTTGCAAACTCAGTCTTATTATTCCCCAAGAAATAACCATAAGGTTAAAATATTAGTGTCAGTTAAAATCTTTCCTTCATCTCAGGTAAAATTTAAAAATAAAATTTAAAAAATTAATAATAAAAAGTTTGAAAATTATCATTTTCTCTTACTTTCATAAATCTGGGTAAAGCATCTGGCTCTTCATTCCCTCTCGAGGCCAATTCCTCTCAACCACCACACCTATTTCCAGCTTGTTGCTATTCACACAAGAAGCAGCTACATATGATGTATGAAGACATGTTTTAAAGCAGAGATGGTTATTTTGAAGCTCTGTCTTGTGTGGCTGACCTTAGACATTTTTAGGTTTCAAGAAAGCTAGCATTTTCACTCCAGTGGTTTTTGAAAGTCTGTCTCATGTGCCATCACAAAAAGTGCATGCAAAAGTATCTTTTCTGCTTAGTCTAATTATTCATTCAATTTATGAATGCATCTCCATTTTATTTTCTGCTCCCAGAAGTAAATATTTTCCAGAATCAAATTATTCAACTTCCATCTCTCCTTGTTGCATTTGTGGGGAAGGAGCATATCAAAGTAATCAAAACCATTAAACCAGTCCACAAATTAGGTTTTAAAACCACATCTTATTGTGCTTAGGCTTGTTTCATAATGCTTGAATACCAAAGGTTTGAGGAAATTTGAAAAAAATTATGTACAGCTAATAATGGTAAGTAATAATTGTATCTAAGTTTACCATTTCAATGTTTTCATTGTTTAGTTTATCATTTTAACTAGGACTTGGAACAGAAGAATAACACACACCCTGTTGTTTTACCTAAAAATTATATAACTGTATTTTTCTAAAACAAAATACAAAAGTCTGAAGAAATTATTAGTCCACTGAAGAACAAACAATGCTGTGAAATCACAAACACCCCAAACTGTTTTTATAGTTTTTTCAAAAGACGTTGCTTTCATTCTGCAGTTCTTCCTTAAGCTGTTCATGTGCATGCTGAGCAAATATTCTCTGTAGTCATAGTTTTTCTACCCACAGATAATGCATCACCATAACAATTCTTTTTTTTTTTTTTGTACTGCCCTAAGTCTCTCTGCTCCTACAACACATCCTGACTGAGATATGGTTCCCATCTACCAATCCTGTACAATTTTTACAGTGGCAACTCAGTCTTATTACATTTGTGCCAATGTTCAGAAGGGACACCTAATCTCAGTGTAGAGTACCATTTGACAACCAAGCAGCAAATTAAGTCATACTGCTGGGGAAATGCAGATCAGAATTAGCACTTCTACTTACAGAAGAGTGCTAATACACGTGAACTAGGATCTTTCATGCCTTTACCTTGAACATTACTTGACATATACTTTGTGTTTCAATAGTTGGCTCAAACCCGTGCAAATATCTAACCACTCAAATAAGCACTTCACATATAATTAGCACTGAACCTGTTTAAATTCTGAAAATGCTTATTTACTTTTCTCTGAAACCAGAATATCAGCAATTTCTGAAGATATTTGTAGGTTTTTTATTTTTAGGTTCTCTTAACATCTAGATTTTGGGCAAGAATTTCTCATGTGCCCATATTTTTGCCGCTAGTTTGTAGACCCCAGAAGCTTGCTTTCTTTCTGATGTGTGGCCCCTATGATCTGAGTTGCATATTCCATTATCTCACATATGGAACTCATTTGAAAATTGCATTGTGAACACACATCTATTTCTGCCTAAAAAGAGATCAGGAAGTGAAATTAAAAGTATTCTTTATTTTATGAATTAACTCAATGGTTAATGGACTCAGCCAATTTGTAAAAATCTAGGTTTTGTGTCATACTCTGCTTTTAAAATTTTTTAAAGTGACTGTTTGTCATCAAATGATGGCAAAAAGTACTAGTGAAAGTTATTTTAAATTTCTTTTGAAGTTGCTCTATTTTGCACAGTATAATTAAATGCTTGCTGGGTCAAAGAAAAAAATACAGTAAGTAAAGCAGCCACTAGGGAGAGAAGTAAGAACTGAATATTAGTGTCATTAAACACCTTACACAGTAACTTTTAATGCTAAATACAGCAGGGCAGTTCCTATCCTAGAATGCTCACTTGCTGTGCTAGTTAGTGATATTTGCTTAGAACATGGATGAACTTTCAAAGTCCAGCAGGCACTGACACAGGTGTTTTAATCCCTATAGGAGAAACTAGGAATATCAGAAAGGAGGTGATGGATGTCTTGAGAGATCTATGAAACAAGATTTTGACAAGTGAATAGCTTCTGGAAGTACCTGAAATTGTGACACACATATCCATTCAGACCCAAAGTGAGGCAACAGAAAATATGCTCTTCCATGAGACTGAAGAGATGCTCCTTCCATTTGGGCTCTCTTTCTGGCTAGCCTAGACATGCCCATGATCTTTGTGCTGGTTTGTGCAGATTTATTTCTAAAATAGCTAACTTTGTACTGTAAAAAGAAGCTTCATACTTAACTTCAGGCTGTCAGAGTCACCAAGACAGTTATATTGTCGTGTAGAAGACAACTAAATTATCAGAGGACTGCTCCTTCCTCTGTATCATGTGGCTTGAATTATGTGGGCAATTTGTAGGTCACACAGAGGACTTCAAGCTTCTAAAGATATTTGAGTTGTATTTGGTTAGTTGTTCTTCTTTATAGCTTCTTCTTCAGTAAATGCTGACCACCTATGTACTGGAATGCTGTCTCTAAAATTGTTAAGATTAAATTAAGCTTATCTTCTTTATTGAAAGAAAAAAATAAATTAAAAAAACCCCAACCAACCAAAAAATAATCCACAAAATACTCAGATATTACAACTATGAATTCCAGTGTGGACTCTGATAAACATATCTTTTCTGTGTGCTAAACATCTCTATAATAATTATTGCTAAGATAATGAACATTTAATTTAGAGAAGATACTAATTTATTATTATTACTGCAATTTATTATTAAGACTATTCTAATTTCCTTGTAAATCTGAGTTTTTGTTTGTACATTAACAAAGTCAACCGTTAAAAATTTTCCTTATGACAAAAAAATAAGAAATAAGTAAATCCAATATTAAATGTAATTTTAAATGGATTTTTGGTTTACATCTCAAAATCTGTTTTTTTTTTCTACTGAATTTCAATTATTAATCCTAGCTTGCTGATTAGAATTAAATGCCTTCAGCACATCAAATTTAGATATTTCAAAATGTATACAAAGAAAATACAATTGCAGCAATAATGAACTACAACACTAAGAGGTGAAATAGCACTAAAGAAGAAAACAACATCATGAAAAGTTTTATCTCAATGTGACAGATCACAAGAAAAGACCACAGTGAGGTCTTTTGGGAGGGCTATAATTCAAGCAATAATACAGAATTAAAGTTTGTAATTTATTAATACCAATCAATTTGCCCAATAAATTTGTGAATCCAATACAAGTCTCAAAAAAGACTGAAAATGCATTGGTGAGTCAAATACTACAATATACTGTGAGTAAAACCTTGGTTTTTCTAAAAGATTTTTTTGAGAACTAGACTAACAATTTTAGCAAGACTTAATACCCGCCCCTGAATCTTTCTGCCAATGAAGAGCAATGAAGTAATGTACAAATTTATATATAAAAAACCTCTTTATTAGAAATTGTACTTTCTGGTGATTTCCACAGGAAGTTAAACCAGTTAAAATTTATCTGGAAAAGAACATGACAATATTTGCTGATCCTTTCCTTCATGATAGTGGAGGAGAGGGTAGGCAGACAAAGGATCTGAGGTTCTATGAACAGAAGGGACATAGCAATCAAAATAGCAGGCTGAAGTGGCATCACCAGAAGCACGGGGATGTAAATAAAGAAATGTTTGTGCCACAGTCTTGTGAGGGAATTTCTTATTCTCTTCATGGGGAGTCAGCACACATGAGTGCCCCCTGAAATGCCTGTACACTAATGCATGCAGGTGGAAAGCAGGAAGAATTGGGAAACTGTGTGCAGTTAAAGGATTATGACCTCATTAAAACAATGGAGATGTGGTGGGATAGATGACACAATAAAGTGCTGCAAAACACAAACACAGGCCCCTCAAGAACCACAGGCTGGGAATGCCAGAGGGAGTTGTCCTTTGCGTGAGAAATAGGCTGGAATGCATGGAGCTCTGCCTTGTGATGAGTGATGAGCTGAGCTGCTGTGTTGGAAGCTGGTGGGCATCTAATCTCAACTACTTCTTTGCTATCACTAATAGGAAAGGAGTAGGTGAGATCTTTGTCAGACAACATGAAGAAGTCTCATATTCCCAGTTGCTGGTTCTTATGCTTGACATGTCACTCTGACAACAACATAGCAAGGAAAAGCAAACTAGGAGGTTTCTGAACTGCACTGACAACAGCTTCCTGACAGAAGTGATCTAGGAATTAAAAAGTAGTGGTGCACCTGATACTTAAAACAGGAAAGAAGGGGTCAAATGTGGAATTCAGAGATATCCTTTGATTGCAGTAACCAGGGATAGTGGAAATCAGGATCCTAAGAGGCTGGACTAGGACAAAAAGCAGAATCACTATCCTGGTCATCAGAAGCACAGATTTTGGCCTGTTCCTTTTAATCAACAGAGAAAAATGTGAAGTTCTGCACCTCAGGAGAAATAACCTCATGCAACAATGCATTGTGGGGTCAACTGGCTGGAAAGAAGTTTTGTAGAAAAAGACCTAGAGAATATGGTGGAAAACAAGTTAAGGAGGAGCCAAAAATGTGTCCTCATGATAAACCAGGCCAAGAAATCCTTGGCTGTAATTAGGAGTGTTGCCAGTAAGTGAAGTGATCCTTTCCCAATACTCATCTGTGTCCAGTGCTAGGCTCCTCAGTGCCAGGGAGAAATGGAGGTAAGGGAGAGTGGAGGGTTACCGAGGGGGGTAAGGGACTGGAGCACCTTCCACAGGAAGACAGAGAGCTTAGACTGTTTAGCCTGGAGGAGGGTTGGAGGGGAGAGCAGCTGGAGGTCAGTCACAAACAGCATAATCCGGGGATCAAATACTGGCACCATAACTATTATAACTATTAAACATCTTCATTAATGACATGGGTGATGGGGAAGGGCTCATCCTGAGCAGGTTTGATACAAAACCAGGAGAAATGGCTAAAATATACTAGCCATTAGAGACGTGTGCTACCATTCAGAGAGACATAAACAGGCTGGAGAATTGAGCAGATAAGAATCTTTTGAAATTCAGCAAAAGCTTTGGTTGACCTTGCTTGAAAAGTGGGATTGCACTACATAGTCTCAAGAGTTCTCTTCCAACTTCAAAAAATATGTGATTTTGTGATTCAGTAACTGATGAGGTACATTCTGCATTTATTCTCACTGATGTTGATAGGATATCATTAAGTGTCTAACCCCTAGAGGCATGCAATGAGCAAATGTCTCTGAGGGCTGTGTACTACCCTGTATTTAGAAGAGATCATATCATAGGTTAACAATCTTTGACAGGAGCTGTAAAAAATCAACTGCAAAAGACTTTGAAACAGCTCACTAGAAAGGATGACTAACTAATTATAGTTCAAGAAAATTCTGCTATATAATTTCTAAGGTGATATTCCAAAGCTCATCAGAGTAATTTCCTTCACATCTATTGGTTTGGATCAAGGCCCCTTTGAATAAAAAAAAAACCCAAAACAAACAGACAGTATATAAAATGCATAAATAAGGAAATATTAAGGAAATAATAAAAAAATATAGACAGAAAATTTCTACCTCCTATAACTTGTTTTGACAAAATAAATAAAGATGTCACATTATTAGGAATCTGATAATTACAGACTTGCTATGGAACTTCTATTGGATGGATCTTTTACAAACAGAAAACTAAGGAATAAGCACTGAAAAAGCAATCTGGCTTCAAGAAATATGCTACATGTGCTGCAGCTTGTTACCTCACCTGTGATGATAAAGCTGTCTGAGGGTAAACTGCACATTGAAACAGCCTGTGTCAAAATACTGCTCTTCTTATTTACTGTACTTGGAACATTTTTAGCCATTTTTAAATTTGATTTTGGCAATGATGCCTCCAAGCCTTATTAGCTTTACTATGAGACTGGAAAGGCTATAAACTTCAGATGAGAAGAGAGAGGACAAGGTGCCTGAGGAAGTGGGACTCTAATTTAGCTTTGCTTCAAAAGCAGAGAGGGTAATGAAATCCCAGCCTAAAGGCTGGATTTATAAAGATTATTTAGGTGTAGATGAAAGTGTAGATGGATGCCTAGTGTGATCTCAAAAGCATTAAACATGAGTGTAACAGGTGTTTCCAAAAACAAAAAGCCCATTTCAGTCTGTAATTGCCTAGGTACCTTCCAAACTAGATCTTAAGACTGTGAAAAGTGGCTCACAAAACAAGCAGCACATCTTGTTCCCAAATCAGATTATTGCTGAGTTTTACACTCTAGGTCTGAAATCTCTTGTGCCTTGAGATGACTTGTTGACCTTGGATGGAAAAACCAGAAACAGTGTTTTTAGTTTGGTTTATCAAATTATTACCAAATATATTTTTATATTTTCTCTTATGTGGATGCTCTTAAATCCTACTCTGAATCAGGAAAAATTTGGCGTACCTTCTTCCAGATAAGTTTTCATTACTTAACTGAAATGCCTTGTTAAGTGTACAGTTTGCTTGAGACCATACAATATTGGGTATAAATGTGAACCAGCAAACATGTTTCCCTGTGTTAATTCTGAAGTTAGTGACTAGTACTATCCTAGCTGACCCTTTACAAATGGGGCAGACATAAGGCTATATGTGGTTATGGAGATACTTAGACCCTTTCAGTCATAAGCAAATCTCAGAGAATGAAAAATATTCTGAGAGGATAGGCTTTGTACTTTTTAGATTAAGTCTGTATTCTTATGTTCTCAAATGCATGTGTGTATCTCTGAAGGATTTTCTGCTATTTGCCTGAGACCAAACTGTAATCAGTTCATATATATGGCTTATTGGAAGTTTGCTCCATTTTTTTGGTGGGAATTATTCATGCATGTGAAGAAGAAAATAGATAATTTCTTCTTTTTTTCCATCATTGAACCTGCATTCACTTTTTTTTAGTGAGTGTACCTGTTCAATTTCTTTAATATCATCAAGTAGTCAATGAGAGAAAAAACCATAAAATATGAAGGAGGTAAATGAAAATGACAAGGAAAATTTAGATCAGGTACCATGAAAAATGACTGACTAAAAGGTTTGAGGGAAAACCTCCCAGAGGAAGTCATGAAGGATGCTAATCTAGAGATGTGCAAAATTAAGCTGAAAAAAAAATTAGTTATCAGCAAGTGTGCATTAGGGAATGCAGTAGAGTACTTAAGCAGGCTACCAGATTTACAGTGAGGCACTACTGTTGCCTTGAAACATGCTCCTGACCATAGAGCCTCAGGGTTAGCAAGCTCATGCATTAAAAGACCTAATTAGAGAATGAAATGAGGTAGTAAATTTGATAGCCATCTTTTCTATTAAAAAATTGGACAAGTGGACTGCCTTACTAGTGGCAAAACTAAGAGTTTAAATTCATGTTTTCTAGAATATGCTAATTACTCAGACTTCCTATCAATGGAAAATAGTTTTTCAAAGCACAAATTAAAAAATGTTGTTCATTTTAAAAATGATCAAGGAGAAGCTGAGGGAAGTGAAAGAATTTTATTGACTAGTGGTTCTGATGATGGAAAGTAGCAGAATTTTAGCTTTCCAAAGAAATACATATATAAGTACACATACTTTTTCTAAATGATATATAATATTACTGAATGGAAAGTGGAAATGAAAACTGACTTAATTCTTCTAAAATAAGACAAGTTTATTTTCACATTATTGCACTCCAATATGCATCATACTTCTCTCCCAATAAATTATTTTTCTACCAAGAATTTAAAATTTGATGGTTGTGTTATAGTGCAAAAATTCTTAATTCGTTTTAGAAATACTAGTTGAAAGCAAAATTAAAATTATTTTGCTTCTTTTTTTTGTTTGAAGTGGTTTTAATTTTTAAATTTTATTAATTTTAAATAATTCTGCTAGAAATAGCTGGGTTTTACTCATTACTTAAGCTACATCAATGCTATTATGTATATTACCATGCCCTCAGAGCTTACTGCTAGGAGTATAGCAAATCATCAGGTTATTCACTCTGCTTCTGTACTTGCTCCTTGATTTCTCTGTATTTTTTGTGGTTACTTTTTGGTGGAAATGTTCTAACTGGTTGTCTCACAGACCTTTATGGGCCCTCCTTGTGAGTAATTTTTTTAATTATTTTTTTCATTTGGTGGAATAGGGTAAAAGCAGAATTTTAGCAATGTCACTATATATCTATCTGAAATGGTGAGATGCTCACACTTCACCATAGTGGTAGTGGTGATATATGTAAACCTCTAAAGTAGAATACAGAAATGCAGAAAGCCCAAGTAATGTATTTTCCATTCTCTGGCTTTATTGTAGGTGCTTAAAATTGTAGTATTTTAAAATTTTTAACTGGTATTATATCACTCAAGTGACACCTATTGATAAATTTTTGATCATATAATCATAAAAACTTTGTAATATTTTGGTTGTACAGATGAATGTGGTAAGTAGGAAGGAACTGTCCTTTTGACAAAGGTGAGTGTATCAGAACAAGGTCACCAGAACAACATTATCAAAGAATTATTTCCACTGCTACATAGTGAAAATGAAGACGTGAATACTAATGAAGTTCAGAAAGAAATTTAGTATCTCCAAACAACAGTTATAGGCTATTATACAAAACTACCTGATGGTGTCTAAATATAAGGGATATACCTCTAAGTTAGCTAAGTTTGATAAAGAAATCTCACATACTCAAGCCTGGGGACACGTGTGTGGGTTGGGTTCTAGACTTTTCTGTGTAGAAAGCATACAGGCAGGAATAACAGTATTTCCTTAACAAGGCATCAGGGGTGCCTTAAAGAGGTGCTATTGCCTTAAAGGTGACTTGTAAAATGCAAAGTGTCAGAACATTTGGGGCTTTGATAAATGAGCCTTATATACCAGAGCTAGAAACAATTTCCACAACTGATAACATCAGATCTTTATTTCAAGTGCACCTCCAGTTGCAGCCTACATCCCTGCAGTGTGACCATTTTTCCTAATTAAGATTATCATCTCTTCCAGGCTGAAGTATATCTACATCAATTAACTTATTCAAATTGATTATAGAATAGAGCCTAGAAGGAATAATGTGGCACTCAGTGATATTTTTTTTCATATATCTCTTTACACATGCCTTTGTCCTTTACTTTGATCTCTAAAAAATCTCAGTGAATTGCAAATTCCACTCACCTCATTGAGACAAGTACCAGCATACAATGCCTTATCTGTGGGCAGAACACATTATACAACATGCACACTACTACAAAACTGGTAATCAACGTGATAACACTTCCAGTTTTATTATGTTTTCCTCATGTAAAACCAAATTATTCTTTCTTACACAAAGGCCTTTTTAACCTCAGTAGCACTGATGGATATATGGAGAACAGTGTTTTTTGAGACTTACAATACTTATGAAACAAAAAAATTGATTTTTTCATGCTGAATAACTTATCAGGCTCTTTCAATCCATTAATATTCATTTCATTAGAGTCTATACAATAATAAAATTACATGAAAAAAAGAGATTAGCTCGACCAGTGAGAATAGCTTCATATACTTCAAGGAGGCATTTATACAAGGAGATAATTTATTTTCTTCAGAAATGTCTTCCTCCTAAGCTACACCTTTTACAAAGAGGGGGTCCACCAATTGCTTCATTGCTGCAAGCACTGTTATAATGAAGAGCTGCTGTGTAACCAGGATGGTATTCTTCAACATTTTATTAGCATGAACTGATTCACACCTTCTTTCATACAGCACTTGCATTTTCAAATCTCTTCATCTTTCTTATAATTTCCAGAGCTATTTCAACTGCATGACTAATAACTGATATTATTAATTGGTTTGTGTAGCCTGTGATGTAAAAAAAATTTTGTCCTAAACAGTTCAAGTTTTGCTACAATGAATGCCGGAATTCCAACTAATCTCTGGTAATGTAGGAGAAAGCTTTTCATGCATGCGCTCTCCTTTGAACTAAGTCAAGAGAAAACATCTGTAAAACCTAAGCTGACAGTGTTCTAACACTGTGCTTCTGTGAGGTTTATGCTTGCTTCCTAAGAGACATTTGCCAAAGTGGGCATTAGTTTCAAGTACTGTAAAAAAAACTCAAAACCTATCTGCCCCACACTGTGTAGTCATAGTTCACACTTGGACCTTGCACTGAGGAAACTTGTCTTTTAATCGATCTGGAAAAAAATTATGAGGAAGACCCCAAGGAAGAATGAATTGCTGGACTTGTGTCAGTGATGTGAGCCTTTGGTTTGTTTTGTTTTCCTGTAGATAGAATGAATTCCCAGACACAATGGGCTTAGGCTGACTTGCTTGACTTTTACTGTCTCTACCCTAAATAGCACAGTTATGACACTGCAATACACTGTAGCAAGTGGTTCAGGAGTCAGGATCGTTTGTAAAAATCAGTGACCACAACATGTTGCAACTTTAAAAAAGACTTCTCAGGTGATAATTTATCTTTCAATTGAAGTATTATTCAATCATTTTCAGAAACACTGATATTAAAACTATTTATAATTGGTCTTATATTTCTAAACAAAACCCAGAGTCTGTGTAGTCAAAATTCTGTTTGCTACTTCCTTAAGGGAAGATATGGGAGATGTTAACTTACCCTCCTAAGACAGTTCCAGTTTTCTGAACACTTCTGTAGAAATTGCATTCTTATTTGAAGTGAGCTAGACAGAAAAATTCTGATTAAACAAAACTGTGTCAAAATTATAATTAATGAAATTTGAAATATTTGTTCTGGGGGAACACAACATTTTGGCTTTGATATAATGATGTGCACTGCAGGAAAGTGTTCTCTGCAAAAACCATAAACATATACAAATATATATACACACTGGAAGCATTACTGCCTTTTTTTTTTTTTTTTTTTTTGCCTACTCTACAGCTCACAAACCTGCGTGGCATCTTACTGTGCTAGGTTCTTGCTCTGTCTATCAGAGAAGACAGATAAATCTGTTAAAATTTAGTAACAGAGGACATATTCGATTCTCTATTTACTTTATCCTGTTATACGCACTTTCAAATCAAGCAGATGTATTTTGGGAGTGTGTGGAAATGGACAGGTAGTTTAAAGACATATACAGCTGCATTTCTTCAAATAAGTAGGCAAATATTAGCCAAACAGACCATTTCCTGTCCTATAAAACATCCTTCCAAATTATTCAACCTTGCAAACTCACCTTCTTTGTATTAAAGAACTTCCTTTTTTCTGTTACTGATATTAGAAGTGAAAAACAAAATTAGATCAACCAGTTTATCTTATGTTAAAGGCAAGAGAATATCATTCCAGAACAATGCCATATTAGGATGTCATCTGCAGTATGCATCCAATGTTTTAACAATAAGTATAAAAGCATTTTTAGGGCACACCCATAATAATGTTTCTTTATTTTGAAGGAAGAAAATATTAAATGCAGTATTGGAAAAATGCTTAGTAAGAGAATACATATTAAAAAAACATTGTTGCTGTTGAATTACTAAAGACTTATCTTTGCAAGAGCTGGAAGTGGAATTTTATAGAAGAATGACATCAGGGTTTGGTCAGTGATTTCTATATGTATAGCATTTAGGATAAATATGTCTAAACTGAAACAGCAACTCTTAATTGTTTCTAACAAAAACGCTGGTAATCATATTGTTAATTTATTACAGTACTCTGTGATTCTGGAAAATGTTTCTTTTCTGGAGCATGCTGTCCTATATAAACAATGTAAACTCTTTCAAGTCCTATCCTTGGTATGTCTGTCTGAAGTTTACCCTAGTGAGGAATGTCCATCTATTAAAATTGAACTTTGAGCAGAATTGATTGACATAGTTAATAATTCCAATTAATGATTAATTCCAAATTAGGACCCCCTATATAAGTATTGCTGGAAGTAGGCTGAACTTCAACCATACCATTCAAATTTTACAGAATAACCCCTCACTGTTCCTACAAGTCATAGCTTTCTTGCCAGAGCTTTCACTTTAACAAAAATCCTCTTTTGATTTCATTGGAATTCAAATAAAGGCAAAGCTGCAAACTTCAGCTCCCTTTGACAGGTTTTCTGTAATAGATTTGTCTCTTCTAAGTCTTCAGTCTGGGAAAATAGCACCATAAATATGTCTTCTAGTTAATATATACATAGAGTTGCTAACTTAGGCTGGAATTCATCACTTCAACTGTTCCTGGTTTCTACATTAATTTTGGTCACAAGTACAGAGCAGCTTAGCATCTTCAAAGTCGATTGTCCACCAAACCACACCAAGCTTCTGTGAAGTTTATGCTTAGCCTGTGAGTAACATTATTGACTGGCATACAAATCTGCAGATAGAAGTGATATACTTGCCTACATGGGGGCAAATTTGGCCAGCTCATTCACCAATGTGTCCTTTTTGATACCCACTTGAGCTTTACTTAAAAAAATGAACTAAAGATTTATTTTTTTAATATTTATATATAGAAGTATGCATTTTCAGTAAAATTGGAATTAGTGTTTTTCATCAGGAGTTCTGCTTCCACACAATGTAGACAAATGCATATAGCAAAAAGTAAACATATAAACTCATGGATGCCAGGAACTCTACTATGCCCACTGATGTTGGGAGCAAAAAATAATCCAATTTCTCACTTAAAATTATACTTAGTGATGACACTCCATTACTTGTCTTGATGACCTACAATAATGATAAAATTAATGCATTAGTCACATGCAATCAAATTGGCTCACAGTAAGTAATACAGTCTGATTAGGAACAGCCCTTGTTTCAAAATTTCCCCTTTTTTTCATTGTAGAGCAAGTGATGTAATTTGATTGGGAGGAAAAAATGAACTGAATTTTAGAGAGCAAATTGATTATAACAACACATGTGAAAACAATTTTTTTTTAAACCAGAATAAATTTCTCTGAGGTTTGATTTTATTGACAGGGTATGACTGAGAATTCAGTGAAAATAAACTCGTTCTTTGAAGCATTATAATCAAAAGTAAAATATTTTCTTCTTTTTGTAAACCTATCTAATTTACTTTTGGAGTCCTGTGACTTTCATAAAATCACACTATTACTGCTTCAATCTTCTCTACATCTCACAGTCTGCAACTGCTCATGCTTACATGTCTTTGTGTGGTAATGTAAATGTATGAAGACAATATCACAGGACACCAACTCTTTTAACTCAAAGGAAGGAAAATTGCCAATTAAATAATTTTATACAAATTGAATGCACAGCAGAAACTGAAATGTTTCAATGATGTGTGCTACATCCTCCAAGTACAGAAAGAGGAATAATATATTGTGGCAAGAATAGCTGTGGCCAGGTAATGCTATTATAACATTTCAAAATGTCTGGAATCTGACTTATTGCCAAGTAGGCTTTTAGAAGAGAAAACAAGCATCTGATTTTAAAATGATATTTACTTTTTATTAATACATTTGAGTAAAAATATTCGTTTGAATTCTCTCCCTCCCCCCATAAACATACTTCCCTAGGAGCTTATATTAAGCAGCAAAGAACTCCACTTATTTAGGGAAATATATTGAAAAATGGAGATACTTCATATTGTTTCAAAGATACAAATATAAAATCTGATTATCCTGATATTTTTGTTTAAAAGTATTTTTATCATCATAATATATTCAGTAACATGAAGGTTTCTTGAGCTACTTTGCAGCATTGAATGCAACATCAGCAAATATAATACTAGCATTTTACTTATATTATTTTATGTATCTAGATTACAAGCTAATGTCCTATGATGTATAAAAGGAGCTTTGAAAACATCTTGCCGTGTGTATGCTTTTTCTTAGTTTATAAAGTTTCAAGTTATAAATTTATAAAATTACTATAAAAATAAAAAGAACCAAATATAATACTCATTCTTGTTGAGTAGTTGCATACCATAGTTCTTTGATTTTTTTACTACTGACATGTAATTGAATTCCAATGACATCAAAACTAGGTAGTCTCACAGTACTTTCCTGTAGTGTACTTTTCGATTATTTAACAATAAATATTGCAAATGGTTTAAAAAACCAAGCTGATATGCAAAAATTGAGTATAAGAATTTTAAATTAAAAGCACTGAGAAGAGACTGCACAAAATAATTATAAGAACATTTTGAGAGAAAATGCATTGTGAAATATAAAATGCTTAAGAAAAAAATCTGCAATTTGCATTAAAAAAAAAATAGATCTGAAAGCCTGAACTCTATTACTAACATGTAGGGCGCAATAATAACAGTGATGGCCATGTAATCATACCCTGGGAGTGTCGTAAGTTCTCACTATAAGACTGCCTGCTGGAAATATTTTGCACAAAGGAAGAGACACTTCTCCAGAAGGAACAATAAAGATGATTAATCTGGCAGACAAACTACTGAGTGGTAGGTTTCAACAGCTTCATGTGACTCTAAAATTGCCTTGTTGATTTAAGACAGCAAGTATCTGCTTAGCACACTTCCTTTACGAAGAAAGGATAACAGTTAATACACCACAAAGAGAATCAATATTAAAGAATTGTTTAATATACAGAAAGTCATACAAATTATCACTGCTTGAAGTGGCCATATGAGGCCATCACCAACAACCAAAACTGGATTATATATTTCCTCAACCAAATGATAAATGATTTCGGGGTAGTGTGTTAGGATAGCCAGAATTTTAAATATCAAATATTTTAAAACAAAATGTAGCATGAGACAGAAACAGCAAACATAATAATACTATCCTGTGGTGAAAACAAATGGATCTCCATTTTCAGAGTTAGCTACCAATTGGCTTATGTATGATATTATACCCTTCTGACACTTAGGGCACTCCTCTTCTAAGGTCAGGCAGGCCTCCTGAAATGAAGTTACTAAAACAAAGACAAAACAGGGAAATTCAGCCTTTTCTTTTGCCTGGGATTCGTTTCACATATATTGGTGACTGTTATGGCAGATTTTGGCAGCTTGATTAAGTGTCTTAAAACCTACACCACTTATCGCTTGGTAACGTGATCCTTGTGTTCAGAAGAAGGATTGCTAAACTGTAAATCACTGTCACCAGTCCTCAGACATGAGCATAGGACAAGTGAGTTGCATAGAACCAGTGTATGTGAGACATCCCTCTGCTTTGCTGTATTCTGTTGTGTCCTCGCATAGCAATAAGACAGACTACTTTTCCATCCTCCTACACAGTAATCAAATCACATTTGCCCTTTTTAAAAAATTAATAGAATTGGAATAAATACATAGACCTACCTTTTTTATTCCCTATTATCATCCTCTACTAGTTTTCATGAAACACAATTTTTCAGAGAACAAGAAGGCAAACCAGGTGTTAGATTATTTATGTTTGACAAATTCATATAATTTAAATAATTAAAACTAATTTGTGTTGAGAGCTACAGTTGCATTTTTATTAGAGAAACAAGTACAAATAGGCATCACTACAGAGCTGTTTATTCAATAATGAGATTAAATGAAATGGATTTTGTAGTCTCAATACTTTGATTAATGTGGCAATTGGAACTTCTGTGCCCTAACAATGTGGAAACAGCTGTTTACCCACTATAAATCTGTGAACTTTTCTTCTTTAAAGCTACATATTTTTAATTATCCCTAAAAATATATTGTAAGCAAAATACTGAATGTTTTATGTTTAAACAATATTTACATTATAAGCCTGAAATTATACTACTTTTTAATTTAATTGCCAAAAAAGTTTTATTTACAAATAGCAGTATATATATTTATCTGTAATGTAAACCTTTCTGCATATCTTTCTGCTTATATAATATAGAGGTTATTGTATTAATATGTATAGAAAAATACTTTACTATTAAAATAATAATAATAAATTCTAAATTAGTTGTTCTACAATAGGGAAGTACAATTTTAAGAGAAAAATATATGAATATAGCTACAAGCAGAATGTGCTGTGTATAAAACTGCCTGCTGAGAACCAGTTAAAGCAGCACAGTACTTACCCTTTGAACAAAAGACATCAACATGTAATTGCAAGAAATTATTATAGACTATTAAAGTTTTGAGGAAAAAACAAAGATGCAAAACTTCTGTAAGAAAACATATGTATAGAGCTATAATAGAGTGTATTGTTCTCTTTCCATTAAAGATTTTTCAGCAATTTTTATTAGATATGCAGCATAGTATATGTACAGGGACTGCATTGCACCAGATACGGACACGTTAAGCCATGTTATTCTTGCATTTAAAAAATACCATTTGAATCTCTAGCACTTATAGAATAAACCAGTCTCAGTTTGTGAATCTGTGGTAAACAGTAGCCCTCAATCCACCCAAAATCCACATCAAAGCATTTAAAATTTGAAGTATGTAGACATCTTGTCTCAAGGGAAACAGACATCTAGGAGTCAGCAGATGGACTAAAGAGTGTCCAGACAGAAATGTGTGAGCGTTATCAATAAGCATATAGTAATTTGCATGACCCATCCTTAAATTTTTTAATGATACTATGACATAGGGATTCAATTCATTGTAAAATTACTAAAATCTACCAATTTTAATGCTTTCATACTGTTTATTTTTTTTTTCCAATAGAAAAATAAATCTCATACATTCGAAGTGGTACACAAAAAGACTGGGATAAAATTGATCAGATTTCTTGATAGCACCATTTACACATTCTTTAAAGTAAACATTAATATGCACTTTCTTAGAAAGCGATATAAATATATATATATATAAATACAGGACGTGCTAACCTCTGTTAACCATCTGAATGTGATGAAATAATCTATTTCTACTGTGCAGGTAGGCTTGTGCATGGTGGTGTGGCAATATAATTTTAAAAGTTTGTTACAGATGTGATGGGAAGCTGGAAG